>NW_007248023.1:8782-10587 GCF_000164805.1 Carlito syrichta | reverse complement strand
GCTAGCTACATAGCCAGTTAGTTATGTCAGCTGTTCAGCCAGTTGCTAGCTATTTAAGACAGCTAGTTAAGATGCTGGCTTGCCAGACGCTAGCTAGGTAGTGAACTAGTTAAGTCAGTTGGCTTGCCAGCTGGCTAGCTATTTAAGTCAGCTAGTAATTAATCTAGCTTCCCAGCTGTCTAGCTAGCTGACAGGTGGCTAGCCAGCGGACTTAAGTCAGCTGGATAACCACCAGGCAAGCTAATGTTGTCAGCTAGTTATGTCAGCTCGCTAACCAGCTCGATAAATTGTTATGTCAGCTAGTTGAGTGAGCTGGCTGACCAGATGGCTAGTTGGTTAAATCAGCTAGTTAATTCAAGTGGTTAGCCAACTGGCTAGCTAGCTCACTCGCCAGTTTAGTCAGCTGACCAGCAAGCAGGCTACCTGATTAAGTCAGCTGGTTTTGTCACCTGGCTAACCACATGGCTAGGTAGGTAGCTAGCTAATTAAGTTAGCAGGCTAGATGGATGACTACCTAGTTAAGTCAGCAAGTTAAGTGAGCTGGCTAGACAGATGACTAGCTAGTTGGTTAGCTAGTAAAGCCAGCTGGCTAGCCGGATGGCTATCTAGTTGTCAGCTATTAAAGTCAGCTAGTTAGTTGGCTGGCTAGCTAGGTGGCTGGCAAGTTAATTAGGCTGCTTGGCAAGCTTGTTAGGTAGGTGGCCAGCTGGTTAAGCCGGCTAGGTATCCGACTGTCCAGTCAGCAGGCTGCCTAATTAAGCTGGCTGGCTAGCCAGCTGGCCAGCCCTCTACTTGGCTAGCTGGCTCCCTAACCAGCTAGCCATCCAGGTAGCTAGCTAGTTACACCAGATGGCTAGCAGTCTAGCCAAACATGTAGCTAGCTATTTAAGTCAGCTGGCTAGCCAGCTATCCAGCCAACTTGCTAGTCTGCTCGTAAAGTCAGCTAGCTATTCAGCTAACTAATTAAGTCAGCTAGCAACTCAGTTGACTATTCAACTAACTAGTTAAGTCAGCTAGCTTTACAGCTTCCTAGTCAGCTAGCTAGCTGGTCAACTAGATAGGTACATCAGTTGGCCAGCTATCTAGCCAGTTAGCTAGCTAGTTAAGTCAGCTAGCTAGACAGCTAGATAGCTTGTCTGCTATCTAGTTATGTCAACTAGATAGCCAGCTACCTAATCAGCTAGCTAGTTAAGTCAGCTAGCTAGTCGGCTAGTCATTTAGCTATCTAGTTGGTACCAACTCAGCTAACTGTTCATCTAACTAGTGACTTTGCTCGCTTTCCATTAGTTCAGCTGACTAGTCGGCTCCCTTGCCTGCCAACCGGTGAGCAAACGAGTCAGCTCACTTGCCAGCCATCAGGTCAACTAACTTGTCAGCTTGCTCTCAGGCCAACAGGTTAGCTAGCTATTTGGCTTGCTTGCCAGCCGACTAGTTAAGTCAACTCAACAGTCAGCTCGTTCACCACCTGACGAGTTAAGGCAGCTCGCCAGTCGCATCACTCATCAGACGACTAGTTAAGTTGGCTCACATGCCAGCTCACTTGCCAGCCTACTAGTTAAGTCCTCTGACCAGTCGGATCACTCACAAGCTGACTAAAGATAGCTGACCAGTCACCTCACCCGCTGGCTGACTAGTTAAGTCAGCTGACCAGTCGGCTCTCTCGCCGACCAACTAGTTAAGTCAGCTGACCTGTCGGCTCACTCACTGGACAATTAGTAAAGTCAGCTCACCTCTTGGCTCACTCACAGGCTGACTAGTTACGTCAGCTAACTGGTCGGCCGCCTAGCTAGTCAACAAGTAAATTC
>NW_007248023.1:0-8762 GCF_000164805.1 Carlito syrichta | reverse complement strand
AGTCAGCTAGCTAGTCAGCTAGTTATTTAGCTATCTAGTCGGTACCAACTTAGCTAACTGTTCATCTAACTAGTGACTTTGCTCGCTTTCCATTAGTTCAGCTTACTAGTCGGCTCCCTTGCCTGCCAACTGGTGAGCAAACGAGTCAGCTCACTTGCCAGCCAACAGGTCAACTAACTTGTCAGCTTGCTCTCAGGCCAACAGGTTAGCTAACTATTTGGCTTGCTTGCCAGCCGACTAGTTAAGTCAACTCAACAGTCAGCTCGTTCACCACCTGACGAGTTAAGGCAGCTCACCAGTCGCATCACTCATCAGATGACTAATTAAGTTGGCTCACAGGTCGGTTCACTTGCCAGCCTACTAGTTAAGTCCTCTGACCAGTCGGATCACTCACCAGCTGACTAAAGATAGCTGACCAGTCACCTCACCCGCTGGCTTACTAGTTAAGTCAGCTGACCTCTCGGCTCACTCACTGGACAATTAGTAAAGTCAGCTCACCTCTTGGCTCACTCACAGGCTGACTAGTTACGTCAGCTAACTGGTCAGCCGCCTAGCTAGTCAACAAGTAAATTCCGCTAACCAATCGGCCGAACAGTCGGCCAACTTGTCAGCCGAGAAGTTAGCGCAGCTAACTAGTCACCGACAAGGTAGGCCGTCAAACAAATCGGCCTACTGATCGGCCGACTAGTTAGGTCAGAACACCAGCCATACAAATAGTTAAAAGAGCTGACTAGTGGGCCAAATCATCAGTCAACTATCTAACCCAGCTAACTAGTTTGCAGACTAGTCGGCCAAGTTGTTAAGCCAGCTAACAAGTCAGTTGTGTAGTCAGCAATGTGTTAAAACTGCTAAATATTCTGCCGACTCATTAACCAACAAGTTAAGTCACCTGGCTTACTCGTTAAACAACAGGTTAAGTCAGATATTTAACTCGTTTACCAACTTGTTAAAAGAGGTAGCTAACTCATTAACCAACTCATTATGTTGGCTAGTTGTCTCATTAGGCAACTAGTTCAGTCAGCTAGCTAAGTCAGCTACCTAACCAGCTAGCTAGCTAAGTCAACTAACTAACCCAGCTAGCTCTCTAGTTAGCTAACTTTTTAAGTCAGGTACTTAAGTCTGCTAACTAACTAGTTAGCTAATTACTTAAGTCAGCTAAATATTCAGCTAGATAAATTGTTAGCTAACTATTTAATTCAGGTAGTAAAGTCAACTAGCTAACTAGTTAAGATGGCCAGTTAAGTCAGCTACCTAAGTAGTTAAGTCATCTACATAATTAAGCTAGTTAAGTCTGCTTTCTAATTAAGTCAGCTGGTTAAGGCAGCTAGATAGCTAGTTAGCTAACAGGTTACGTCAGCAGGTGGATTCAGGTAGTTAGCTAGCTAGCTAACAGTTTAAGTCAGCTGGTTGAGTCAGCTTGTTAGCTAGTTAGCAAATGGGTTGAGTCAGCTGGTTGAGTAGGTTAGCTAACTAGTTAGCTAACGAGTTAACTCAGCTGGATGAGACAGCTTGCTTGCTAGTTAGCTGAGTAAAGTCAGCTGCTTGAGCCACCTAGGAAGCTTGTTAGCTAATGAGTTAAGTTGAATGACTAAGTCAGCTAGCTAGCACGTTACTTAACGAGTATGCTAACTAGTTAGCTAGATGGTTATGTCAGCTAGCTAGGGAGCTAAAGATTTAAGCAAGCTTGTTAGCTAGGTAGCTAGCTAGTTAGCTAAATGTTTAAATCAGCTGGCTAGTGAAGTAGCAAGCTAGTTAGCTAACTATTTAAGTCAGCTGTCTAGCTAGTAGCTAGCTAGATAATTCAGATAATTAAGTCAGTTGGCTAGCCAGCTAGCTAGCTAGGTAGCAAGGTAGTTAAGTCAGTTGGCCAACCAGCTGGCTAGATTGGCAGCCAGCTAGTTAAGTCATCTGGCTAACCTGCTGACTAGCTAGTTAAGTTAACTAGTTGTCAGGTGGAAACTAGATGGCTAGCTAGTTAAGTCAACTCGTTAAGTCATTTGGCTGTCCAACTGGTTAGTTAGTTAAAAAACTAGTTAAGGCAGGTGGCTATCCCTCAGGCTAGCTTGTTATTTCAGCTAGGTAAGTCAGTTGGTTAGCTAGGAAACTAGCTATATAAGTCAGCTAGTTATATAAGCTAGCTAGCTAGTTAAGTCAACTGGCTAGTTAGATAGATAACTAGATAGCTAGATACTTAAGCCAGCTAGTTAAGCCAGCTGGCTAGCTAGGTAGCTAGCTGGTTAAGTCAGCTGGTGAAGTCTCTTGCTAGCTAGTTAATTCAGGAAGTTAAATCAGCTGGCTGGCCAGTTAGCTAGCTATTTAAGTAACCTAGGTAAGTCAGTTCACTAGCCAGCTGGTTAGGTCCGTAATTACATAGTTAAGTCAGCTGGCAAGCCAGCGGGCTATGTAGGTGGTCAGCTAGTTAATTCAGCTGTCTATCCAACTGACTAGCTAGGTAGCTAGGCAGTTATGTCAGCCTGCTAGCCAGCTTACTATCTACTTAAGTCACCTAGTTATGTCAGCTGGCTAACCAGCTGCCTATCTGGGCAGCTAACAACTTATGTCAGCTGACTAGCCAGCTGACTAGCTAATTAAGTCACCTAGTTAAGTCAGCTCTCTAGCCAGTTGGTTAGCTAGGTAACTAGGTAGTTAATTCAGCAGGCAAGTCAACAGTATGCATTGGTAGCAGCTAGTTAATTCAGCTGGCTAACCACCTGGCTCACTACAGATGTCAGTTAGTTAAGTCAGCTGGCTAGGCAGCTGGATAACTAGTTAGGTCAGCTAATTGAATCAGCTGGCTAGCCAGCTGGCTAGCTGTGTAAGTGAGCTAGTTAATTCAAGTGGAAAGTTAACTGACTAGTTGGGTAGCTACATAGTTAATTCACCTGGCTATCCAGCTGGCTAGCTTGTTAAGTCAGTTAGTTAGAAGTCAGCTGGCTAGCCACCTGTCTAGGTAGGTAGCTAACTAATTAAGTCAATTGGCTAGCCGGCTGGCTAGCTAGTTAATTCAGCGAGTTAAGAAAGCTGGCTAGCTGGCTGGCTATCTAGGTGGCTAGCTAGATAAGCCAGATCATTAGACTGATGGCTATGTAATTAAGTCAGCTATTTAAATCAACTATTTATCCCACTGTCTAGCTACAAGTCTTGCATGTTAAGACGGCTGGTTAGCAGGCTGCTCAGTTAAGTGGCCAAATAATTAATCCAGCTTGCTAGGCAGCTGAACACCAGGGTCGCTGGCTAGTTAAGCCAGCTTTCTATCCCACTGTCCAACCAGACGGCTGGCTTTTTAAGCCAGCTGGCTAGCCAGGTGGCCAGTCCGCTAGCTAGCTAGCCAGCTGCCTAGCCAGCTAGCCAGCCAGGTAGCTAGTTAGTTAAAACAGCTGGCTAGCAGTCTAGTCAACCAGTTAGCTTGCTAGTTAAGTCAGTTGGCTGGACAGGTAGCCTGCCAGCTAGCTAGTCAGCTAGTTAAGGCAGCTAACTAGCCAGTTAGCTAGTTAAGTATGCCAGAAAGTCAGCTACGTATTCAGCTAGCTAGTTAAGTCAGCTAGCTAGTCAGGTTGCTTGCAAAATAGCTAGTTAAGTCAGCTAGTTATTCAGCTAGATAATTAAGGTAGCTTGACAGCTAACTAGCCAGTTAGATAGCTAGTTAAGTCAGCATGCTAGACAGCTAGATAGCTTGTTTGCTAGCTAGTTATGTCAGCTAGTAAACCAGGTATTTACTTGGCTAACTAGTCGGCTAGCAAATCAGCTATTAGGTCAGCTAACTAGCTTTTCATCAGGTCAGCTAAATATTTGGCTTGCTTGCCTGCCAACCAGTCAGCAAACTAGTCGGCTCCCTCGCCAGCCAACAGGTCAACTAACTTGTCAACTCGATCACAGGCCAACGGGTCAGCGAACTAGTCAGCTTGCTTGCCAGACGACTAGTTAAGTCAGTTCACAGGTCGGCTCACTCACCGGCCAAATTGTTAAGGCAGCTCACACGTCACCTCACTCGCCAGCTGACTAGTTAAGTCAGCTCATTGGTCGGCTCACTCACCGGCCGAGTAGTTAAGTCTGACCAGTCGGCTCACTCTCCAGTCGACTAAATACATCTGACCAGTCATCTCACACTCTGGTCAACTAGTTAAGTCAGCTGACCATTCTAGTCACCTTCTGGCCAACTAGTTAAGTGAGCTGACCAATCGACTCATTCGCCAGTGAACTAGTTAATTCAGCTGCCCTGTCCCCTCACTTGCTGGTTGACTAGTTAAGTCAGCTAACCTGTTGGCTCACTCAGTGGCTGACTAGTTAACTCAGCTTATCGGTCAGCCTACTAGCCGTCCAATGAATTAAGTTAGGTAACCAATCGGCCGACTTGTAAGTTGATAATTTATGTCAGCTATCTAGTCGGCTGACAATTAGGTCCTCTAACTAATCATCCAACTTTTAGGATGACTAGTTAGGTCAGAAAATTAATCAGGCAACTAGTTAACCTAGCTAACTAGTGGGACAAATCATCATTTAACTAGTTAACCCAGATAATTAGTCCATTGACTATTCGTCCAACATTTTATGAGAGCAAACAAGTCAGCTGAGTAGTCAGCCAACGTATTAAACCAGCTAGCTAGTTGACTGACTTGTCAGCCAAGTTAAGTCACCTAGGTAACTCGTTAATCAACTAGCAAATTCAGCTTGTTATCTCGTTTACCAAGTAGTTAAAACAGTTAGCTAACTCACTAACCAATGTCTTAAGTCAGTTAGCTATCTTGTTAGCCAACTAGTTAAGTCAGTTATCTAAGTCAGCTAGCTAACCAGCTAGCTAGCTAAGTCAGCAGGCAAAATCAGTTAGCTCACTTATTAGCTAACTATTTAAGTCAGCTACTTAAATCTGCTTCCTGACTAGCTAGCTAACTATGTCAGCTAGTTATACAGCTTGTTAAATAGTTAGCTAACTATTTAATTCACATAGTTAAGTTTGCTAACTAAATACTTAAGTCTGCAAGTAAAATCAGCTAATTAAGTAAGTTTTCTAATTTTGGCAGCTGGTTAAGACAACTAGTTAGTTAGTTGACTAAAACGTAAAGTTAGCAAGAAGAGTCAGTTAGTTAGCTAGTTAACTAACATATTAAGTCAGTTGGTTGAGTCTGCTAGCTAGTAAATTAGGAAACGGGTTTAGTCAGCTGGTTGAGTAGACTAGCTAGCTAGTTAGCTAACAGTAGAGTCAGCTGGTTGAGTCACCTAGCTACCTAGCTGGCTAACGATTTAAGTCAGCTGGTTGTGTCAGCTAGCTAGCTCATTAGCTTTCGAGTTAAGTAAGATAATTAAATCACCTAGCTGGCATGTTAGATAATGAGTAAGCTAACTAGTTATCCAGCTTAAGTCAGCTAGCTAGCTAGGCAGCTAACTATTTAAGTCAGCTGGCTAGCTAGGTAGTTAGCAAGTTAGCTAAATCTTTAAGTCAGCTGACTATCTAGGTAGCTAGCTAGTTAAGTCAACTAGGTAAGTCAGCTGGCTAGCCAGCTGGCTAGCTAGGGAGCAAGCTAGTTAAGTCAGTTTGCTAACCAGCTAGCTAGTTGGTTAATTCAACTTGTTAAGAGAGCTGGCAAGCCAACTGACAAGGTAGGTAACTAGTTAAATCAGCTAGATAGCTACCTGGCTAGCTAGTGATGTCAATGAGTTAAATCAGCTGGTTAGCCAACTGTCTAGCTGGTTAAGTCAGTAAGTTTAGTAAGCTGTCTGGCCAGCTGGCTATTTAGGAAGCTAGGTAGATAAATTAGCTTGCAAGCAAGGAGACTAGCAGTTCAAGTCAGCTAGTTATGTCTGCTGGTTTGCCTACTGGATAGGTAGGTAGCCAGTTAGTTAAATGAGCTGGCTACCCAGCTTGCTAGATTAAGTCAGCTACATAAATCAGCTGGCTAGCAAGCTGGCTAGATAGAGAGCCAGCTAGTTAAGACAGCTGGTTAGGCAGATGACTAGCTGTTTAAGTCAGCTAGTTAAGTCAGCTGGCAACTAGATGGCTCATTAGTTAAGACAGCTCATTAAGTCACTTGGCTATCCAGCTGGTTAGCTAGTTGAAATACTAGTCAAGTCTGATGGCTATGCATCTGGCTAGCTAGTTATTTCAGCTAGTTAAATCAGCTTGCTAGCAAGGAAGCTACCTATATATGTCAGCTAGTTATGTCAGCTAGCTAGCTAGTTAAGTCAGTTAGTTTAGTCAGCCAGCTTGCTGGATTGCTAACTAGGTAGCTAGCTAGTTGAGCCAGCTAGTTAAAAAAGCTGGCTAGCTAGGTAGCTAGATGGATAGTTCAGGTAGCTACATCACATTGCTTGCCCGTTAAGCCAGCGAGGTAATTCAGCTGGCTAACCAGCTGCCTACCTATGTAGCTAGCTAATTAAGTAAACTGTCTAGCCAGTTAGCTAGCTAGTTAAGTGACCTTATTAAGTCAGTTCACTAGTAAACTGGATAGCTAGGAAGCGAGGTAGTTAAGTCAGCTGGCAAGACAACAGGCTACGTAGGTAGCTAGCTAGTTAAGTCAGCTGGCTATCCAGCTGACTAGCTAGAGAACTAAGCAGTTAAGTCAGCCTGCTAGACAGCTGGCTACCTCATTATGTCAACTAGATATGTCAGATGGCTAGTCAGCTGGCTGGCTAGGTAGTAAGCTAATTAAGTTAGCTGGCTAATTAGCTGGCTAGCTAGTTAATTCAGCTAGATTATTCAGCTGGCTTCCCAGGGCTGGCTAGGTAGCTACCTAGTTAAGTCAGCTGACAAGTTAGCTTAAGAACTGGTTAAGTCAGCTAGTTTATTCAGCTGGCCAACCAGCTGGCTAGCTAATTAAGTTAGATAGTTAAGTCAGCTGACCAGCCAGCTGGCTAGCCAGGTAGCTAGTTAGTTTTATCAGCTAGTTAAGTCAGCTGGAGAACTAGGTAGCTAGCTAGTTAAATCAGCTAATCAGATGGCTAACTGGTTAATTTAGTTATTTAAATCAGCTGGCTTACCAGCTGCCTATGAGGGTACCTCTCTTGTCAAGTCAGCTGACTAGCCAGCTGGCTAGCTAGTTAAGTCACCTAATTAAGCCAGCTCGCTGGCCAGCTGGGTAGCTAGGTAGTTAAGTGGTTATGTCAGCTGGCAAGCCAGCGGGCTATGTGCATAGGTAGCTAGTTAAGTCAGTTGGCTAGGCATTAGGACATTTAGTTATATCATCTAGTTAAGTCAGCTGGCTATACAGCTGTCTAGCTAGGTAGATAGCTAGTTAAGTGTGATGGCAAGCCATCTGAGTACATTAAGACAGGCATTTAAATCACCTGGCTAGGATGCTGGCTAGAGAGGCAGCTAGGCAAATTAATCAGCTGGTTCTCCAGCTGGCCACCTAGTTAAATCAACTAGTTTACTCAGCTGGCTAGCCAGCTGGGTAGCTAGTTAAGTGAGCACATTAAGTCAGTTGTCAAGAAAACTGGCTACCTAGCTAAAAAGCTACTTAAGTCAGATGAGTAGCCATCTGGCTCGCTAGATATTTCAGCTACTTAAGTCAACTGGCTAGCTAGAAAGCTAGCTAAGTGAGCTAGATATGTCAGCGAGCTAGCTAGTTAAGCCACCTAGTTAAGTCAAATAGCTTTATGATAGCTAGCTAGGTAGTTAGCTAGTAAATCAGCTAGTTATGTCAGCTGGCTAGGTAGGTAGCTACCTATTTAACTCAGGTAGTTAAGTCAGCAGCCTAGCTAGTTAAGTCAGTTAGTTAAGTCAGATGGCTAGCCAGCTGTCTAAAAGATAATTAGCTAGATAAGTCTGCTGGCTAGCCAGCTGGCTACTTCTTTACATCAGCTAGTTAAGTCAGCTGGCAAGCAAGGGTGATACATAGGTAGCTAGCTAGTTAAGTAAGCTGGCTAGCCACATGGCTATCTATTGATGTCAGCTAGCTAGGCCAGCTGGCTAACAAGTTAAGTCACCTAGTTGAGTCAGATGACTAGCCAGCTGCTTATCTGGTTCAATCAGTTAGTTAATTTATGTGGCTAGTCGTCTCACTAGCTAGATAGCCAGCTAGATAAGTCAGCTTTATAACCAGCTGTCTAGCCTGTTACATCAGCTAGTTAAGTCAACTGACTAGCCCACTGGCTAGTTAGGTAGCTATCTAATTAAGTCAGCTGGCTAGCCCACTGGCTAGCTAGTTATGTCAGCTAGTTAAGAGAGTTGGCTTGCCGGCTGGCTAGCTTGGTGGCTAGCTAGTTAAGTCAGCTGGCTAGCCAGATGGTTATCGAATTAAGTAAGCTAGTTAAGTCAGCTGGTTCGCTGGTTGTCCAGCTAGGTGGCTAGCAAGTTAAGACGTCTGGTTAACAGGCTGGTCAGGTAAGTGGTCATCTAGTTCAGCTGGTTGGCTAGCCAGCTTACCAGTAGTGTGCCTGGCTAGTGAAGCCAGCTGGCTATCAGACTGTCCTGCCAGCCGGCTGGCTATTTAATTAAGCTATCCAGCCATTTGGCCAGCCCTCTAGTTAAGTAGCCAGCTGCCTAACCAACTAGCCAGCCAGGTAGTTAGCTAGGTAAGCCAGCTGGCTAGCCATCTAACCAACCAGGTAGCTAGCTAGTTAAGTTGGCTGGCTAGCCACCTAGCTGGGCAACTAGCTAGTCAGCTAGTTAAGTCAGCTCGCTAGCGAGCTAGCTTGTTAAGTAAGCTAGCAAGTCAGCTACCTACTCAGCTAGCAAGTTAAGTCCGCTAGGAAGTCAGGTTGCTTGTCAGCTAGCAATTTAAGTCAGCTATCTAGTCAACTAACTAATAAGCTTGATAGTTGAGTCA
>NW_007248022.1:3107-4913 GCF_000164805.1 Carlito syrichta | reverse complement strand
CTAGCAAGCTCGCTTAACTAGTTAGCTTCCTGACTGACTAGCTTACTAGGCAGCCATCTAGCTAGCTAGCAGGCTGGCCAGTTGCCTAGCCAGCTGGCTTAAATAGCTGGACAGTGGGATAGAAAACCAGCTTAACTAGCCAGCGACTCTGCTGGTCAGCTGGCTAGCCAGCCGGATTAATTAGCTGGCCACCTACCTGACTAGCCAGCTGACCAGCTCTTATCTTGCCAGCCACCTAGCTAGCCAGCTGTCACAACTAGCAGACTTAATTAGTTAACCAGCTGGCTACCCAGCTAACTTAACTAGCTATCTACCTAGCTAGCTAGCAGGCTAATAGACAGATTTTAGCAGCTGACTTAATAAGCTAACCTGGTGGTTAGCCAACTGACTTAACAAGCTCGCTACCTAGCTAGCCAGCTGACTAGCCAGCTAACTTAACTAGCTGACTTAAATAGCTGGCCTGCTTGCCAGATGTCTGAATTAGCTACCTAGCTAGCCAGCTGGCTAACCAGATGACTTAACTACTTGACTTAACCAGCTAGTCAGCTGGCTAGCCAGCTGATTAAACTAGATGATTTCACTAGTGAGCCAGATGGATAGCCAGTTGACTTCACTAGCTCTCTATTTATTTAGCTAGTGTGCTGGCTAGCCAGCTGAATTAACTAGCTGACTTATTTAGCTAGTCAGCTAGCTAGCCAACTGTGTTAACTATCTCACTGCCTAGCTAGTCTTATGTCAAGCCACCTGGCATAACTAGCTGAATTATATAGCTGGTCTGGTTGTTAGTCAACTGAATTAACTAGCTTGCTATACTGCTAGCCAGCTGGCTAGACAGTTGACTTAACTAGGTGACAACTATCCAGCCAGTGGGCTAGTCAGCTGACTTGATTATCTAGCAACCTAGCTAGCCAACTCTCAAGCCAGCTGACTTAACTAGGTAACCTAACTGCTAGCCAGCTGGATAGCAGTCTGATTTAATGGCCTAGCTACCTAGCTAGCCAGTGGGATAGCCAACTGATTTAACGAGCTAGCTACCTATATAGCCCACTGGTTTGCCAGTTGACTTAGTTAAATAGCTACCTAGCTAACCAGTTGGCTAGTGAGCTGACTTAATTAGGTTGTTTAACTAGCTAGCTGTAGCTGGCTAGCCAGCTGACTTAACTCACTGACTTAACAAGCTAGCAAGCTGACTTAACTAGCTGACTTAACCAGGTGGCTTCCTAGCTAGCCATCTGGCATAGCTAGCTGTCTTAAGTAACTAGCTACATAGCTAGCTACCTAATTAGCCAGCTGACATAAGAAATTAGCTAACTACATAGCTACCTAGCTAACAAGCTGACTTAAATAGTTAACTGCCTAGCTAACTAGCTGACTTAACCAGATGGCCATGTAGTTAGCTTACTCGTTATCTAACATTCTAGCTAGCTGACTTAATCATCTGGCTTAACTCATTAGCTAATGAGCTAGCTAGCTGACTCAATGAGCTGACTTATCTCATTAGATAACTAGATAGCTAGCTGACTAATCCAGCTGACTTAACTGTTTAGCTAACTAGCTAGCTAGCCTACTCAAACAGATGACTCAACCCGTTTACTAACTAGCTAGCCTGCTGACTCAACCAGCTGAATTAACCCATTACTTAACTAGCTAAGTACCTGACTCAATCTGCCGACTTAACCCGTTGGTTAACTACCTAGTTAGCTGTCCTAACCAGCTGACTAAATAAGGTAGCTAACAACCAGTAGACTTGGCTAGCTGACTTAATTACTTAGCTAGCTGAGTTAACTGGCTGACTTAACAAGATGG
>NW_007248022.1:1930-2606 GCF_000164805.1 Carlito syrichta | reverse complement strand
TGTCTTTATTAGTTGTGTAACGAATTAGCTAGGTGAATTAACTTGGTGGATGATGCAAATTACTTATCTGGTTTCACACGTTGAGTGACTACTCGGCTGACTTGCTAGCTGGCTTAACAAGTTGGCCGTCAAGTCGGCTGACTAGTTAGCTGGGTTAATTAGTTGACTGACGAGTTGGCCCACAAAATAGCTCAGTTAACTAGTTGACTGACTAGTTTTCTCACCTAACTATTCGGCTGAATAGTTGGCTGACAATTTAGCTTACCTAAAAGTCGGCCCACAAGTTAGCTGACCTAACTTGTCATCTGACAAGTTGGCCGACTAGTTGGATGATTTGTTAGCTGACTTAAATCGTTGGCCAGATAGTCGGCTGACTGGCTAGCTTACTTAACTTGTCAGCTGGCGAATTGAGCCTACAGGTGAGCTGACTCAACTAGTTGGCCGATGAGTGAGCCGACTGGTCAGCTGACTTAACTATTTGGTCTGTGAGTTATCCGACTAGTCAGCTGACTTAACTAGTCAGTCGGCGAGTGAACTCACTGGTCAGCTGACTTTAGTTTGCCAGTGAGTGAGCTGAATGTTCAGAAGAGTTAACTAGTCAGCTGGCAAGTGAGCCGACCGGTGAGCTGAATTAACTACTCGTCTGGTGAGTGACCCAACATGTGAGGTGCCTTAA
>NW_007248022.1:0-1620 GCF_000164805.1 Carlito syrichta | reverse complement strand
TAGGTAGCTGGCTATCTGGCTAACATAACTAGCTAGCAAACAAGCTACCTAACTCTCTAGCTTGCTGACTTCACTAGCTAGATGGATAGTTATCTGAGTTGCTAGCTGACTTAACTAGCTAGCTGGCTAGCTAGCTGACTTAACTAGCTGACTAGATACTTTGCTGGATACCTGGCTAGCCAGCTGACTTAATGAGCTAGTTAACTGGTTGTCTACATGGCTAGCCAGCTGCCTTAACTAGTTAGGTACCTGGCTGGCTAGCTGGCGAGCTGGCTAGGCAGCCGGCTAGCTAGCTAGTGGGCTGACCAGGTGACTAGCCAGCCGGCTTAAATAGCCATCCGACTGGCTGAACAGGTGGATAGCCAGCTGGATTAACTAGCCAGCCACACTGCTGGTCAGCAGACTAGCCAGCTGGCTTAACTAGTGTGCCACCAACCTGTGCAGCCTGCCAACCAGTCAGTTATCTTGCCAACCACCTACCTAGCCTGCCGGCTAACAAGTTTTCTTAACTAGCTGACTTAACTAGATAGCCATCCAGCTGGACATCTGGCTTAACTAGCTAGCCACCTAGCTAGCCAGCCGGCTAGCCAGCTCAATTAACTCGCTGAATTTACTAGCTAACCAGACGACTAACCAGATGACATTAGTACCTAGCTAACTACATAGCCAATTGGTTAGCCAACTGACTTAAAAACCTGACTTAAACTAGCCAGCCGGCTATCCAGTTGATGCGACTAATGAGCTACCTAGCTAGCTATTTGGCTATCCACATGAATTAGCTAGCTGACTTAACAAGCTAGCCAGTTGACTAGCCAGCTTAATCAACTAGCTGACATAACTAGATAGCCAGCTGGCTAGCCAGGTGAATTCACTAGTAGACATCACTAGCTAAACAGGTGGCTAACCAGCTGACTAAAATAGCTAGCTACCCAGCTAGCCAGCTGGGAAGCCAGCTGAATTAACTAGCTGACTTAATTAGCTATCCCACTTGTTAACCAGCTGACTTAACTAGCTTGCTACCTAGCTAGACAGCTGGCTAGCCAGTTGAATTAACTACTTGACTTAACCAGCTAGCCAGCTGGCTACAAAGTTGACTCAATTAGATGACTTAACTAATGAATCAAATGGCTAGCCAGCTGAATTAACTAGCTGACTTAATTAGCTATCCCACTTGTCAACCAGCTGACTTAACTAGCTTGCTACCTAGCTAGACAGCTGGCTAGCCAGCTGAATTAACTACTTGACTTAACCAGCTAGCCAGCTGGCTACAAAGTTGACTCAATTAGATGACTTAACTAATGAGTCAAATGGCTAGCCAGCTGAATTAACTAGCTGACTTAATTAGCTATCCCACTTGTTAACCAGCTGACTTAACTAGCTTGCTACCTAGCTAGACAGCTGGCTAGCCAGTTGAATTAACTACTTGACTTAACCAGCTAGCCAGCTGGCTACACAGTTGACTCAATTAGATGACTTAACTAATGAGTCAAATGGCTAGCCAGCTGAATTAACTAGCTCTCTACCGTACTAGCTAGGTGGCTAGCATGCTGAATTATCTAACTGACTTATTTAGCTAGTCAGCTGGCTAGCCAACTGAGTTAACTATCTCACTAACTAGCT
>NW_007248021.1:3503-6212 GCF_000164805.1 Carlito syrichta | reverse complement strand
AGTCAGCTGGCTAGCTACGCAGCTAACTAGTTAAGTCAGTTAGTTAAGTCAGCTGGCTAGCTAGTTAAGACCATTAGTTAAGTCAGCTGGCTAGCCAGCTGCCTATCCATGTAGCTATCTTGTTAAGTCAGCTGACTACCCAGCTGGCTAGCTAGTTAAGTCACTTAGTTAAGTAAGTTCATTGGCCAGAAGTTTAGCTAGGTAATTAAGTAGTTAAATCAGCTGGCAAGCCAGCAGACTATGTATGTAGGTAGCTACTTAAGTCAGCTGTCTAGACTTTATACTATCTAGTTATGTCAACTTGTTAAGTCAACTGGCTATACAGTTGTCTAGCTAGGTATATAGGTAGTTAAGCCTGCTGGCTAGCCAGTTGTCTACAGCATTAAGTCAGCTAATTAAAGAGGCTGGCTAGGCTGCTGGCTAGCGAGGTTGTTAGGCAATTAAGTCAGGTGACTAGACAGCTGGCCAGCTAGTTAAGTCAGCTACTTTAGTTTGCTGACTAACCAGCTGATTAGCTAGTTAAGTGAGCACGTTATTTCAGTTGTCTAGCCAGCTGGCTAGTTAGTAAAAAGCTATTTACATCAGATGGAAAGTCAGCTGGCTAGCTAGCTAATTATTACAGCTAGTTAAGTCAGCTGGCAAGCTAGGAAGCTAGCTAGCTAAATCAGCTAGATATGTCAGCTAGCTAGCTAATTCATCAGGTAGTTAATCAGCTAGCTAGCCAGCTTGCTAACTAGGTAGCTTGTTAGTTATGTCAGCTGTCTTGCAAGCAGGCTAGCTAGTTAATTCACCTAGTTAAGTCAGATGACTAGCATGTTGGCTAGGTAGGTAGCTTGCTAGTTAAGTCATCTGGCTAGACAACTGGCTAGCTAGATAACTCACCTAGATAATTCAGCTGGATAACCAGCTGGATAACTATGTAGCAAGCTAGTTAATTAAACTGGCTAGAAAGCAGGGCAGCAAGTCATGAAAGCTAGTTAAGTTTGCTGTCTAGCAAGATGGTTAGCTAGGTAGTTAGGTAATTAAGTCAATTGGCAAGCCAGCAGGATACATAGGTAGCTAGCTCGTTAAGTCAGCTGGCTAGTCACCTGGCTATCTAGTGATGTCAGCTAGTTAAGTCACCTGGCTAGTCAGCTGGCTATCGAGTTAAGTAAACTAGTTGAGTCAGCTGGCTAGCTAACTGACTAGTTTGTTAAGTCAGCTCATTACTTTAAGTGCCTAGCCATCTGGCTAGCTAGGTAGCTAGTGAGTTAAGTCAAATGGCTGGCCATCTGGCTAACTGGTAAGTCAGCTATCTAAGTCAGCTGGCTAGTCACCTGTTTAGGTAGGTAGCTAGCTAATTAATTCAGCTGGCTAACCGGCTTGCTAGCTAATTATATCAGTGAGTTATGTGAGCTGGTTTGTAATCTGACTCACTACGTCGCTGGCTAGTTAAGCTATCTGACTAGCAGGATGGGTATCTACTTAAGTCAGCTAGTTAAGACAACTGGTTAGCCAGCTGCCTAGCTAGGTGGCTGGCAAGTTTAGCTGGCTGGTTAGCAGGCTCATCTGCTATGTGGCCAGGTAGTTAAGATTGCTGGCTAGCCGGACGAGCAGCAGGGTGGCTGGCTATTTTAACCAGCTGGCTATTCCTCTGTCCAACCAGTCAGCTGGCTATTTAAGCCAGCTGGCTAGCCAGATGGCCAGTTCACTGACCTGATTGCCGGCTGCCTAACCAACTAGACAGCCAGGTTGCTAGCTAGTTAAGACAGCTGGCTAGCCATATAGTCAACCAGGTAGCTAGTTAGTTAAGACAGCTGGCTAGTCAGGTAGCCAGCCAACAAATTAGTCATCTAATTAAGTCAAATAGCTAGCCATCTAGCTAGTTAAGTGGGCCAGCAAGTCAGCTAACTATTCAGATACCTATTTAAGTTAGCTAGCAAGTCAGGTTCCTAGTCAGCTTTCCAGTTAATTAAGTTAGTTATTCAGCTAACTAGTCAGGTAGATACTTAAGTCAGCTAGCCATCTAACTAGCAAGTTAGCTAGCTAGTTAAGTCAGCTAGCTATACAGGTAGATAGCTTGTATGCTAGATAGTAATGTCAGCTAGATAGCCAGCTAGCTAGCAAGTTAGCTACTTAAGTCAGCTAGCAAATTAGCTAGTTACTTAGCTAACTAGTCTGCTATCAACTCAGCTAACTTGTGAGCTAATTAGTGGGCTCCATAGCTTTCCATCAGGTAAGCTAGCTAGTTGGCTCCCTTGTCTGCTAAATGTAAACACACTAATCTGCACGCTCACCAGCCAACAGGTAAACTAACGTCAGCTTGCTTGCAGGTCAACAGGTCAGCTAAGTAGTCAGCTTACTCCCCACCAGACTAGGTAAGTCAGCTCACCAGTCAGCTCACTTGTCAGCTGACTAGTTATGGCAGTGCATGTGTCAGCTCACTCGTGGGCCGAATAGTTAATTCAGCTGACCAGTCTGCTCACTCACCGGCTGACTAGTTAAGTCAGTTCACCGGTCACATCCCACTTTTGCTGACTAGTTAAGTCAGCTAACCTGTCAGCCCTCTAGCCAGTCAACTAGTTAAGTCAAAAAACCAATCGGCCAACTAGTGGGCCAACTTGGCAGCCCAAAACTTATGTCAGCTAAATATTCGACCTACTAGTTAGGTCGGCTAACTATTCGGCCAAATAGTCGGCTGAATTATTAGGTAAGTAAACTAGCCAGTCA
>NW_007248021.1:0-2716 GCF_000164805.1 Carlito syrichta | reverse complement strand
TCAGCTTGATGGTCAGCTATCCAGCTCATTAGCTATCGAGATAAGTCAGATGATTAAGTCACCTAGCTAGAACGTTAGATAACGATTAAGTTAGCTATTTATCTAGCTGGTTAAGTCGGCTAGCAGGCAAGTGAGCTTGATATTTAAGTCAGCTTGTTAGCTAGGTAGCTATGTACCTAACTATTTAAGTCAGCTGACTAACTATATATTTATCTAGTTAGCTAACTATTTAAGTCAGCTAGCTAGCTAGCTAGGTTGCTGCTAGTTAAGTCAGCTACTCAAGTCAGCTTGATAGCCAGCTAGCTAGCTAGGTAGTGAGCTAGTTATGTCTGTTGGCTAGCCAGCTGGCTAGCTGGTTAATTCAGCTATTTAAGATAGCTGACTAGCCAACTGGCTAGGTAGGTAGCTAGCTAAAGTCAGCTAGAGAGCTACTTTCTAGCTAGTGATGTCAGCGAGTTAAGTCTGCAGGCTAGACAATTGGCTAACTGGTTAAGTCAGCTAGTTTACTCTGCTGTCTAGCCAGCTGGCTAGGTAAGTAGCTAGGTAGACAAGTCAGCTTGCTAGCTAGCAGGATAGTTGTTCAGGTAAGCTAGTTAAATCAGCTGGCTAGCCTGCTGGCTATGTAGATAGCTAGCAAGTTAAGTGAGGTGGCTAGCCAGCTTGCTAGCTTAAGTCAGCTAAGTAAGTCAACTAGCTAGCCTGCTGTCTAGATAGGTAGCCAGCTAGTTAAGTCAGCTGTCTAGCCAGCTGACTAGCTGGTTAAATCAGCTAGATAAGTCAGCTGGCATCCAACTGGCTAGCAAGTTAAGTCAGCTAGTTAAGTAACGTTGCAATCAGCTGGCTAGCTAGCTATTTCAGCTAGTTAAATCAGCTGGCTATCTAGGAAGCTAGCTATATTCATCAGCTAGTTATGGAAGTTAGGTTGATAGTGAAGTCAGCTTCTTAAGTCAGTTGGCTAGCTAGGTAGCTGGCTAGATAGCTAGCTAGTTAAGCCAGCTAGATAAGCCAGCTGACTAGCTAAGTAGCTAGCTGACTAAGTCAGCTATTTACGTCAGCTTGCTAGTTAGTTAAGACAGCGAGTTAAGTCAACTGGCTAGCCAACTGCCGAGCTGCGTACCTACCTAGTTAACTCAGCTGGCTAGCCCATTTTATAGTGAGCTAATTAACCTATTTAAGTCACCTCACTAGCCAACTGGTAACCTGTGTACCTAGGTAGTTAAGTCTGCTGGCAAGCCAGCGGGATACGTTGGTAGCTAGCTAATTAAGTTAGCTGGCTATCCAGCTGGCTGGCTAGGCACCTAAGCTGTTAAGTCAGTCTGCTAGCCAGCAGGCTAGCTAGTTAAGTCACATAGTTTAGTCAGCTGACTAGACAGCTGGCAACCTAGGTAGCTAGATAGTTAAGTCAGCCATCTAATCCACTAGCTAGCTAATTAAGTCACTTAGGTAATTCAGCTGGCTAGCCAGGTCCCTCGCTAGGTAGCTTGCTAATTAAGTCAGCTGACTAGACAGCTGGCTACTTAGTTAAGTCACCTAGTTTAGTCACCTGGCTAGCCAGCTGCCTAGATATATAATAAGCTAGCTAATTTACCTGACTAGAAAGCAGGCAGTTGAGTTAGCCGGCTCTCCAGCTGTTTAGCTAGATATTGAGCTACTTAAGTCAGTTGGCTAGCCAGCTAGCAAGTTAATTAAGTCTGCTAGGTAATCAGCTGGCAAGCCAGGTAGCTAGCTAGTTAGAGAGCTAGTTAAAAGAGCTGGCAAGCTAGCTGGCTAACTAGCTAATTCAGTTAGTTGAGTCACCTGGCTAGCCAGCTGGCTAGCAGGTTAAGTCAACTAGTTATGTCATCTGGCTTGCCAGCTGGTTAGCTAGGTAACAAGCTAGTTAAATCAGCTGGCTAGCCATCTGGCTAGCTATTTAAAGCAATTAGTTAATTCAGCTGGCTTCCCAGCTGGCTAGCTAGGTAGATAAGTGGTTAAGTCAGCTGGCTAACCAGCTGAATATCTGGTTAAGGCAGCTAGTTAGTTCAGGTGGTCAGGAAACTGGCTTGCTAGTTAAGAAAGCAAGTTAAGTCAGCAGGTCAGCCCACTGACAAGCTAGTAAAGTCAGCTAGTTAAGTCAGCTGAACAGCCAACTGGCTAGTTAGGTACCTAGCTAGTTAAGTCAGCTAGTTCTGTCAACTGTTTAGCTAGGTATCTAGCTAGGTAAGTCAGTTAGTTTAGTCAGTTGGCTAGCCAGTTACCTAGCAGTGTACCTATCTAGATAAATCAGCTGGCTAGCAAGCTGGGTAGCTAGTTAAGTCACGTAGTTAAGTCAGCCCGCTGGCCAGCAGGTTAGCTAGGAAGTTAGGTAGTTAAATCAGTTGTCAAGCCAGAGGTCTATGTATGTAGATAGCTAGTTAAGTGTCCTGGCAAGCCATCAGGCTATCTAGTTTTGTCAGCTAGTTAAGTCAGGTGGCTATGAAGCTGTCTAGCTCTGTAGGTAGCTAGCTAAGTCTGCTAGCTAGCCAGCTGGATACTTAGTTAAGTCAGCTAGTTATGTCAGCTGGCTAGGCTGCTGGCTATCTAAGTAGCTAGGCAATTAAGTCAGTTGGTTAGCCAGCTGGCCAGCTAGTAAATTCAGCTAGTTTAGTCAGATGGCTAACCAGCTGGCTAGCTAGTAAGTCAGCTGGTGAAGTCAGTTGTCTAGCCAGCTGGCTAACTAGTTAAAAAGCTGGTTATG
>NW_007248020.1:6015-7643 GCF_000164805.1 Carlito syrichta | reverse complement strand
ATTCAGTTTTTTGGATATCAAGAGAAAGACGTCCATAATGTTCTTTGGGAACAGGAATCCAAGATTCCTGGTTCCACTACACAAGACCTCCCCATTATGTGAAATCTTCCAAATCCAACATCCCAGTTCTGACCTGCCCTCCCACAAGAATTTTCTGTAATTTGAGGTCACCTGAATAGAGGAATTTTGTACCAATATACCTTTTGATTCTGGAGAATATGATTATGGTCATAGATAGTCCCAGGAAACAAAAGAATTTCTAGAGCCAAATCCTTGATTAGAACTAACAAGAGGACCAGAAATATCCTGAGGATTTGTAATGACTGATTTAGGGTATACACGGAGCAAGTAGCTCTGAAAATGTAGGGACCCAGAGGCCCATATTGCTGATTAAACCTTATCAAGAGGCCTTGTCGATTCCAGAAAATGAGAACTCCTAGAACCGGATTTCCTTTTTATTCTCAGTAAGATGCCCTGATTTTTCCTGTCGATTTGGATTCCAAATTCAGTACATCAAAAGACAGATGCCCAGAAATTTCCGAGGTACGTGGATTCCATGATTCCTGTTAACCATTGAAAGTACGTAGTAAACATTTGGCAAGTGCAAAATCCTTGTCCCATCTCAAAATAAAGAGTTACACGAAAGGGGACGGATTACAGGGTTCATCTTAATACCAGAGGTAAATCCAAATATGGCTAGAAGATTATTTTTGTCCTGGAACTTGGCCTTAGTTGTTCCGAGGAACTTAACGGACTTCTAGTGTCCAATACCCGTTTAAACCTTTTAGGAGGAACAAAATGTTCCTGGAGTCCTGAAATGACCGATTCATTATATCCGCATGCTAAGTTGCTCCAAAACATTTGGGGAGCTCGAAGCTCTGTTTCTTGTTTGTCCCATAGCAGACATCTTGTGAATTTTTTGGATTCGGACGCATACAACAAAGATTCTTGATTCGTCCTTAGTTGGAGGCCATGGAGAGTCCTGTATGTGAGGACTCTCTTTCCCTAGATCCCTGTTTCAAAACACTGATTCTTGTTTATCCCTTAGTAAGACGCCATGTGGTGTTTTTGATAGATGAACTGTGGAAAAGAGATTTCTTCTTTTTTCTTAGCAAGAGGCCATGTAGTTTCCTGCATATGAGGATTGCTATTACCGACATTCATGCCTCGAATCCTTGATTCTTCTTTACGCGTCAGGAAGATGCCCTCTAAATTTTCAGAACTGACAACTCGTGTAACCCAGATTCCTTATTTTAGCAACAGTCGTGCAGTTACCTATATATAAGTACTCCTGTTCACAGATCCTGGCGTCAAAAGCTTGATTCTTGTTTAGATCTTCGGTAGACGTCGTATACTTTTTTGGAGATTGAGAAAACATGTCAACCACATTCATTATTCTTTCTTAGGAAAAGTCAGTGCAGTTTCCTGTATATGAAGATTTCATTTCCCTAGTTTATGCTTCAAAAACCCAAATTCGTCTTTAGCCCTTAGCAAGAAACCCTGAAGTTTTACTGGGATGGAGGACATGTGTAAACCTGATCCTTTACTCTCCTTTAGCAATAGACAGTGCAGTTTCCTGTATATGAGGACTCCCATTATCCAGATTCCTACTTCCAAAACCTGAATGG
>NW_007248020.1:2018-5995 GCF_000164805.1 Carlito syrichta | reverse complement strand
CGTCAGATATTTCCTGGTGACCTAGAATTCCAGTTGCTTGGATATCAAGAGGAAGACTCGCATAAAGTTCTTGAGGAATTGGAACCCAAGATTCCTGGTCCCTTTTCAAAAGAAACACTAAAAATGTGGCGACAAAGAAGCCCAGATTGCTCTTTAAAACTTATCAAGAGACTTTGTAGATATAAGCAATTGAGAACTCCCAAAACCGGATTCCCTTTCTTTTCTCAGCAAGATTCCATGATTTCCCTGTCTATGTGGATTGCAAAATTCTGTGTACAAAAATGCAGATGCCCAGATGTTTCCTAGGGACGTGGAATCAATGAATCCTAGTTACATTTTAATAATTCGTACTAAATATTGGGCAAGTGCAAAACTCTCGGCCCCTCTGCAAATAAAGTATAAATGGAAATTTAAGGATTACCAACTTCCTCTTAAGGCCAAAGTTTCATCAAAGTATGGCAAGATGATACTTTCTTCCAGGAATCTGGCCTTAATTGTCCCGAGGAACTTAAAGGATTTGTACTACCAGATACCCGATTACAACTCTCAAGAGGACCAGAATGTTGCTGGAGTCCTGAAATGACTGATTCATAATACCCACAAGCCAAATATCTCCGAAATATGAGACGAGCTCGAAGCCTTGATTCTTGTTTATACCACAGGAAGACACCCTGAGAATTTTTCGGATTGTGGATTAGTGTATCACAGATTCCTTATTCTTCTTTAGCGAGGGGCCGTGTAATGTCCTGTATATGGGGAGTCCCTTTCTCCAGAATCCTGTTTGGAAACCCTGATTCTTGTTTTGCCATTATCAACATGAAATGTAGATATTGTGACGGAGGAATCGTTTAAAAGAGGTTTCTTAGTTCTCCCTAGGTAGAGATCATTAGATTCTGCATATGAGGACTGCTATTACCTAAGTTCCAGCTTCTAAATCTTGATACTTGTTTAGTCTACAGAAGATGGTCTGTTGATATTTAGGACTGAGGACTGCTATAACCCCGATTCTTTTTCTTCTTTGGCAAGGGGCTGTGTATATTCCTGTATATTAGGACTCTCATTAGATACATCCTGCTTTGAAACTCTGATTCTTTTTAGCACTTTCCAAGATGCTCTGTAGATTTTTGGGATTGAGGACTTGTGTAACCCAGATTCCTTATTCTTTCTTAGTAAAAGGTCATGTAGTTGCCTGTTAAAAAGAACTCCATTTCTCAGATTCATGCAGGAAAACACCATGATTCGTGTTTATCCCATAGCAAGATGACCTGAAGTTTTTTGGGGATTGAGGACACGAGTAACGCAGATTCCTTATTCTTTCTTAGCAATAGTCAGTGAAGTTTCCTGTATGTGAGGACTCCAATTACCCAGGTTCCTACTTCAAAAACCTGATTCGTGGTTACGTCTTAGGAAGACGTCCTGTAGTTTTTGGGATTGAGGACTCATATAAGGATGATTCCTTATACTTCTGTAGCAATATGACATATAGTTTCCTGTATATGACGACCTCCATTACCCAACTTCTTGCTTCACTCTGCAGGATGCCAAGACAGTTCCTGGAGACCGAGAATTCCAGTTTTTTGAATATCAAGAGAAAGACGTCCACAATGTTCTTTGGGAACTGGAACCCAAGATTCCTGGTTACCCTTCAGAAGACCTCCCCAAAATGTGGAATCTTCCAAACCCAACATTCCAATTCCTACCTGCCCACCCACAGGAATGTTCTGTACTTTGAGGTTACTTGAATCGAGGAATTTTGTAAAAATGTACCTTTGTTTCTGGGGAATATGATTATGGTCGTAGATATTCCCAGGAAACAAAAGGATTTGTTGGGCCAGATTCTTTATTACAACTAACAAGATGACAAGAAATTTCCTGTGCCTCTGTAATGACAGATTTAGTGTATCCACCAAGAAAGTAGCTCTGAAAAATGTAGGAACCCAGAAGCCCAGATTGATTATTAAACCTTATCAAGAGGCCCTGAATATTCTGGTTAATGAGAACTCCTAGAACTAGATTTCCTTTTGGTTCTCAGCTGATGCCCTGATTTTCCCTGTCAATGTGGATTCCAAACTCTGTATCCAAAATGACAGATGCCCAGAAGTTTCCTAGGGATGTGGAATTCATGATTCCTGGTAACTTTTAAAAATACGTACTAAATATTTGGCAACTGTAAAACCCTTGTCCCCTCTCACAATAAGAATAGAAATACAAGGAGATGGATTACAGGGTTCACCTTAAGAAAAGAGTTACATCCACATATGGCAAGAAGATTTCATTTGTCCTGAAATCTGGCCTTAGTTGTTCCGAGGAACCTGACTGAATTGGAGTGCCCAATAGCCATTTACAACTTTCAAGAGGACCAGAATGTTGCTGGAATCCTGAAATGACCGATTCGTACTGTCCGCACGATAAATTGCTTTGAAATATTTGGGGAGCTCGAAGCCCTCTTTCTTGTTTGTGCCATAGCAGAAACCCTGGATATTTTTGGATTGAAGACTCTTACAATAAACATTCTTTATTCAGCATTAGTTGGAGGCCGTGTAGTATCCTGTATGTGAGTAGTCTCTTTCCCTAGATTTCTGTTTCGAAACTCTGATTATTGTTTAGCCCTTAGCAAGATGCCATGTAGATTTTTTGATAGAGGAACCGTGGAAAACAGATTTCTTCTTTATTCTTAGCAAGAGGCCATGTAGTTTCCTGTTTATGTGGATTGCTAGTACCCACATTCATGACTCGAATCCATAATCCTTCTTTAGACGTCAGCAAGATATCCTGTAGCATTTCAGGACTGAGGAATCCTATAACCCAGACCCTTGTTTTAGCAACAGACGTGCATTTGCCTGTATATGAGTACTCCCTTAACCGGATATATGCATCGAAACCCTGATGCTTGTTTAGACCTTAGGAATACGCCATGTAGTTTTTTGGGGATTGAGAACACATGTCAAACAGATTCCTTATTCTTTCTTCGGAAAAGTCCATGCAGATGTCTGTATATGAGGATTTCATTTACACAGATTATCCTTCAAATACCCAAATTCGAGTTTAGCCATTAGCAAGACACCCTGAAGTATTTTTGGGGATTGAGAACACGTGGAAACCACATTCCTTATGCTTCCTTAGCAATAGACAGTGCAGTTTCCTGTATATGAGGACTCCCATTATCCAGATTCCTACTCCCAAAACCCTTAGCAAGATGCTGTATATGTGTTTGGAATGGAGGACTCGTGTAACCAAGATTCCTTATTCTTCCGTAGCAACAGGTGATGTAGTGTTCTGTATATGAGGACTCCCATTACCGAAATTCCTGCTTCATTCTCAACAAGACACCGAGACTTTAGTGGTGACGTAGCATTCCAGTTGCTTGGATTTCAAGAGAAAGACTCCCATAAATTCTTTTGGAATTGGAACTCAAGATTCCTGGTTCCCTTTTCAAAAGACAAACTAAAAATGTTGCGACATAGAAGCCCAGATTGCTGATTAAACCTTATCAGGAGACCTTGTAGATTTAGGCGATTGAGAACTCCAAGAACCGGATTTCCTTTCCGTTCTCAGCCAGATGCCCATATTTTCCCTGTCTATGTGGATTCCAAAACTGTATATAAAAATGCAAATGTCCAGATGTTTCGTAGGGACGTGGGATCCATGATTCCTGGTTACATTTTAATAATTCGGACTAAATATTTGGCAACTTCAAAACCCTTGACACCACTCCAATTAAAAGTACAATCGGAGATTTTAGGATTACCAAATTCATCTTAAGACCACAGTAATATCCAAATACGGCAAGAAGATACTTTTGTTCCGAGAATCTGACCTTAGTTGTCCCGAGGAATCTAAGGAACTTTTACTACCAGATACCCGTTTACAACTCTCAAGAGGACCAGCATGTTGATGGAGTCCTGAAAAGACTGATTAATTATACCCAAAAGCCAAATGTCTCTGAAACATGAGACGAGCTTGAAGCCCTGATTCTT
>NW_007248020.1:0-1634 GCF_000164805.1 Carlito syrichta | reverse complement strand
CAATATAGATCCTGCTTCGAAACTCTGATTATTTTTTAGCCCTTTCCAAGATGCCCTTTAGATTTTTGGGATTGAGGACTCGTGTAAGACAGATTTCTTATTCGTTCTTAGCAAAAGGTCATGTAGTTGCCTGTATATAAGGATTCCAGTTCTCCAGATTCATGCTTAAAACATGCTGATTCGTTTTTAGCCCATAGCAAGACAACCCGAAGTTTTCTTGTGATTGAGGACAGGAATAACGCGAATTCCTTATTCTTACTTAGCAATAGGCAGTGAATTTTCCTGTATGTGAGGACTCCCATTACCCAGATTCCTACTTCAAAAATCTGATTCGTGGTTACCTCTTAGGAAGACGGCCTGTATTTTTTGGGATTGAGAACTCATGTAAACAAGATTCCTTATACTTACTTAGCAATATGATGTGCAGTTTCCTGTATATAATGACACCCATTACGCAGCTTCCCGCTTCACTCTAAAGGATGCCGAGACAATTCCTGGAGACGGAGAATTCCAGTTGTTTGGATATCAAGAGAAAGACTCCCATAAGTTCTTTAGAAACTGGAATCCAGGATTCTTGCTTCCCCTTCACAAGACCTCCTCAAAATGTGGAATCTTCAAAACCCAACATCTCAACTCCGACCTTCCTGCCCACAAGAATTTTCTGTATTGTGAGGTCACCTGAATCGAGGGATTTTATATCAATATGCCTTTTGTCTGGGGAACATGATTATTGTGGTAGATGTTCCTAGGACACAAGAGGATTTGTAGGGCCAGATCCTAGATTACAACTAACAAGAGTACCAAAAGTTTCTGTGGATCTGCAATGATACATTTAGCGTATACACGGAGCAAGTAGCTCTGAAAACTATAGGGACCCAGAAGCCCAGATTGCTGATTAAACCTAATCAAGAGGCCCTGTAGCTTCTGGTTAATGAGAACCCCCAGAACCAGGTTTCCATTTCGTTTCAGTAAGATGCCCAGATCTTCCTTGTTGATGTGAATTCCAATATCTATATACAAAAAGACAGATGTCCAGAAGATTTCTAGTTACATGGAATCCATGATTCCTGTTACCTTTAAAAATATGTACTAAACATTTGGAAATTGCAAAACCCTTGTCCCCTCTCAAAATAAAAAGAGAAACAGAAGGGGAAGGAATACATGTTTCACCTTAAGACCAGAGTTACATCCACATATGGCAAGAACATTCTTTTTGTCCTGGAATCTGGCCTTAATTGTTCTGAGAAACCTAACGAACTTGGAGGGCCCGATACACGTTTAAGAATTTCAAGAGGACCAGAATGTTGCTGGAGTTCTGAAATGACTGATTCGTAATATCTGCATGCTAAATTGCTCTGAAACACTTGGGGAGCTTGAAGCCCTGTTTCTTCTTTGTCCCACAGCAGACACCTTGGGAATTTTTTGGATTGAGGACTCATACAACAAAGATTCTTATTCGTCTTTGGTTGCAGGCCTTGTAGTGTCCTCTATATGAGGACTCTCTTTCCCTAGATTCCTGTTTCCAAACCCTGATTCTTGTGTAGCCCTTAGTAAGACGCCCTGTAGATTTATTGATAGCGGACTAGTCGAACACAGATTTCTTCTTTTTTCTTAGCAAGAGGTCGTGTAGTTTC
>NW_007248019.1:0-8463 GCF_000164805.1 Carlito syrichta | reverse complement strand
ATTTCTCCTAGGGGGGTAGCTTGGTTAGCACTAGCAGGAAGTGCTCTCCAAGCTCTGGCTGCACAAATATTAAGTTGTACTAGGGCATCTCTTGGTATAGCCATTTGAGCATCCACAGATTCATAAGCCCCAGTCCCCATGAGCATTTCAGCAGTAATAATGTCTGGGGTTTGTGCATCCTGTCTGTTTTGGGCAGTTATCTGTGTAACCTGGTTCTCAAACTCCGCTTTTCACAACAAAAAATTTCCTCCTGTTAAACAGCATTTAGCAAGCATTTGCCAATCATATGGGGTCATCCAACGGTTAGTGAACTGTTCCGTAAGTGTGGAGGTATAGGGGGGCAAAGGTCCATACTGGGAAAAAGCTTCCCTGAGCTCTTTTAAGAGTTTGTATGGCAATGATTCCCATACCGGTGGGGCATCTTCAAAATCATTATCAAACAAAATTGGAAAGCACAAAGAAAAATCCAAATCACCTTTCTCCTCAGCCTGTCTTTTAGCTCCCTTAATACCAACATAAGGCGCTTTGGACGAGAGGGAGTGCCCAGGAGTGAAAGCGGATTTCCTCAGCACATAGTGAGGAGAAGGTTGGGTCAAGGATAAACGGATTAAATTATCAGGATGCTTTTGCTCATGATGTTGAACTGCCTCCTTTTTCAAACTAACCTCATCCGCTGGAGATGGAGTGCTGTCATGCAAGGGAGGAGGTATAGACACAGCTTTAGAGGAATTAGAGGCCAATATAGGATCATCCTCTTTAGTACATTTGGTAGGGAATTTGGAATACTCATGTCGTGGATCCAAAGCATCTCTAATAACATTCCATAAAGCAAAAGCATGAACAGGGACCTCATCAGGTCCGTGCAAAGTATAACAGAGTTTAAGATTTTCCCCAACTTTGGTCCAAATAGCCAAATCAACGGTACCTTCTTGCGGGAACCAGGGACATTGTGCCTGGACAAATCGCAAAAAAATGAGCCAATCGAGTAGAAGACACCTTAATTCCCTTTTTAGATAACGTATCGAGTAAGACATTGATAAACAGTCTCCTGCGTTTAGACTGTTTCTGGCCCATGAGTGTATCAGGGCTCTAGCACTTCCCACCTATCCTTTCCCTGTTTATCTCTTTAGGGGTCCCGGGGCGCCCCAGGTGAGGTCCTATCTGTCCCGAAAAGAAAGAGAAAAGATTACCTTCAAGCTCCCAGGCGTTGGACGCCACTTGTGGGGGCCCACCCCACAAGGGTCGTGGGATGTGTTGAAGGAGAGACAGATAGGTGAACGACGATCATATACCGGACACCTGCTTCGTGAACAGATGACAATTTAATGCTTGTTAATACAGAGCTTTTATACCATTTTTGAAGGGGAAAGACAGAGAAAACTCTTTCACATACTTATCTTTGAAAAGTTACCAGTTAGTGGTCTTAGTAGCAAACAAACCAAGATTCCCAGTGGCTTTAGTAGCGAATAAGCCAGGAAGCTCATAGGCATTAGACAAGTCCTATTCATAAATTCAACAATGACACTCTAAGTCCAATGTCCCAAATTACAAATGTTTCAAGAAAGTTTATTTAACTGTATATTTCTTTATGTGTCAGGAATATTCTCATCTTAGGCTCTTTTGTTCTTCAGGGTCCTGTGATCGCCTCCCTTGTCCAGGTGTCCTCGTTATTTTTCTCTTATCTTGCAGTGCTTGTTTCTGAAGAGAACTCAAAAGAAGCTTTTAGTAATGTTTCCCAGGCCACTCAAGGTTACTTTCTGTTTTAGCTGATCTGTCATAAAAGTGTCTGATTATTATATTCTAAATTCAGTGAAAACCTACTCTATAAATGTTAAGTTAGAGTTCTAACTATAGAATTAAGTAAAACTTTAATATTAATCTTATCCTAAGTTAGTGAAAACAGTGATATAAATCACCTACATAACTTCTAGATAAGTGCTAGAACTTACAATGAATTCATAATGAACTTATTATAAACTTGTGCTTCTACAAATCCTTATGTCTAAACACTAAATTACATAATTATAAATAAAATAAGGAGCGAATATACTTATATCATTTATACTTAAACAATATCTAGTAACTTATAACCAAGTAAAAGAAAGCATTCTTGATGTGCTTCAGAGTTTAACCCTTGCATATGTTAGAAAAGGCCAAGTGGCATAGTGGGAACAATGGAAAAATAACCATGATATTTCCAGGTTAGCTGTGATTCTTCGCATAAACATGCCATCTTCTTTCATGACTGCACAGAATTTCTTCAGCTGTATCAACAGCAAAGATGGAAGACAGAAGGGCATCAGCTGCCTTGGCTCGCTTTGTGGCCAGGGGTCCTCAGTGCACCTGAACTTCGTCATCAGGAGGGCCTCCAAGGCTGGCTCCCAACAAATAAGGAATCTGGGTTATAGGAGTCCTCAGTCCCGAAAATCTACAGGGCATCTTGCTGACGGCTAAAGAAGAATAAGGGATTCGAAGCATGAATGTGGGTAATAGCAATCCTCATATACAGAAAACTACATGGCCTCTAGCTAATAAAACAGAAAAAATCAGTTTTCCACGATTCCTCTATCAAAAAATCTACATGACTTCTTACTAAGGGCTAAACAAGAATCAGGGTTTCAAAACAGGAATGAAGGGAAAGAGAGTCCTCACATACAGGACACTACATGGCCTCCAACTAAGTACGAATAAAGAATCATTGTTGTACGCACCCTCAATCCAAAGAAATCCCAGGTTGTCTGCTATGGGACAAACATAAAACAGATCTTCGAGCTCCCCAAATGTTTCAGAGCAATTTAGCATTCGGATATAATGAATCGGTCATTTCAGGACTCCAGCAACATTCTGGTCCTCTTAAAAGTTGTAAATGGTATTGGTCAATCCAAGTCCGTTAGGTCCCTCAGAACAACTGAGGCCAGATTCCAGGACAAAATGAATGTTCTTGCCATATTTGGATGTAATTCTGGTCTTAAGGTGAACCCTGTAATCCTTCCCCTTCCGTGTCTCTTTTTATTTTGAGAAGGGACAAGGGTTTTGCACTTCCCAAATGGTTACTACATACTTTTAATGGTAACCAGGAATCATGGAATCCACGAACCTAGGAATTCTGGCCTCTGTCTTTTGATACACTGAATTTGGAATCCAAATCGACAGGAAAAATCAGGGCATCTTACTGAGAATTAAAAGGAAATCCTGTTCTAGGAGTTCTCATTTTCCGGAATCTACAGGGCCTCATGACAATGTTTCATCAGCAATCTGGGCTTCTGGGTCCCTATATTTTCAAAGCTACTTGCTTCGTGGGTACGCTAAGTCTGCCATTACAGATCTTCAGGATATTTCTCGTTCTCTTGTTAGTTGTAATCAAGGATTTGGCCCTAAAAATCCTTTTGTATCCTGGGACCATCTATGACCATAATCATATTCCCCAGAATGAAAAGGTATATTGGTACAAAATTACTCGATTCAGGTAACCTCAAAGTACAGAAAATTCTTGTAGGTGGGCAGGTAGGAATTGAGTTTTTGGGTTTGGAATATTCCACATTTTGGGAAAGTCTTGTGAAGGGGAACCAGGAATCTTGGATTCCAGTTCCCAAAGAGCATTATGGACGTCTTTCTCTTGATATCCAAACAACTGGAATTCTCGGTCACCAGGAACTGTCTCAGCATCCTGCAGAGTGAAGCAGGAAGCTGGGTAATGGAAGTCTTTATATACAGGAAACTACACGTCATATTGCTAAGGAAGTATAAGGAATCTTCCTTATATGAGTCCTCTATCCCAAAAACTACAGACCGTCTTCCTAAGACGTAACCACGAATCAGGTTTTTGAAGTAGGAATCTGGGTAATGGGAGTTCTCACATGAAGGAAAATTCATTGCCTATTGCTAAGTAAGAATAAGGAATCTGTGTTACTCATGTCCTCAATTCCAAAAAAAGCTTAACGTCATCTTGCTATGGGCTAAACACGAATCATGGTGTTTTCGAGCATGAATCTGCAAAATGGAGTACTTATTTACAAGCAACTACATGACTTTTTGCTGAGAAAGAATAAGGAATCTGGGTTACACGAGCCCTCAATCCCAAAAATTTACAGAGCATCTTGGAAAGTTCTAAAAAGCATCAGAGTTCCAAAGCAGGATGTATATAATGAGAGTCCTACTATACAGGAAAATACACAACCCCTTGCCAAGGAAGAAAAACAATTGGGGTTAAAGCAGTCCTCTATCCTTAAAATCAACAGGTTATCTGCTGTGGACTAAACAAGAATCAGGCTTTAGAACCTGGAACATAGGTAATAGCAGTCCTCATATGCAGAATAGACATGATCTCTAGCTAAGGAGATCTAAGAAACCTCTTTTACACGGTTACTCCATCACAATATCTACATGACATCTTGCTAATGGCAAAGCAAGAATCAAGGATCTCAAACAGGATTCTGGGGAAAGGGAGTCCTTATATACAGGACATTACACGGCCACTTGGTAAAGAAAAATAAGGAATCTGTGATACACTAGTCCACAATCCGAAAAATTCTCAGGACATGCTGCTGCGGTATAAACAAGAATAAAGGCTTTGAGCTCGTGTCATGTTTCAGAGATATTTGGCTTGTGGGTATTATGAATCAGTCATTTCAGGACTCCAGCAACATTGTTGTCTTCTTGAGAGGTGTAATCGGGTATCTGATAGTACAAATCCCTTAAGATCCTCAGGAAAATTAAGGACACATTCCCGGAAAAAAGTATCATATTGCCGTATTTGGATGTAACTATGGTCTTAAGATGAACTTCGTAATCCTTACATTTCCGTTTGTATTTTATTTGTAGAGGGGTCGAGGATTTAAAAGTTGCCAAATATTTTGTACGAATTATTAAAATGTAACCAGGATCCATGGATTTCACATCCCTAGGAAATCTCTGGGCATCTGCATTTTTGCACACAGAGTTTTGGAATCTATATGGAAAGGGAAATTCAGAGCATCTTGCTGAGAACGGAAAGGGAATCCAGTTCTTGGAGTTCTCAATCGCCTAACTCTACATAGACTCTTGATAAGATTTAATCAGCAATCTGGGTTTCTATGTCGCCACATTTTTAGTGTGTCTTTTGAAAAGGGACCAGGAATCTTGGGTACCAATTCCTCAAGAACTTTATGGGAGTCTTTCTCTTGATATCCAAGCAACTGAAATTCTAGGTCACCAGGAAATATCTTGGCATCTAGCTGAGAATGAAGCAAGAATTTCAGTAATGGGAGTCCTCATATACAGAACACTACACGACCTGTTACTACGGAAGAATAAGGAATCTTGTTTATACGAGGCCTCCATAGCAAAAACATACAGACTACCTTGCTAAGAGATAACCACCATTAAGTTTTTGGGAGTAGGAATCTGGATAATGAGAGTCCTCATATACAGGAAACTGCACTATCTATTGCTAAAGGAGAATAAGGAATCTGGTTTACACATGTCCTCCATCCCAATAAAACTTCAGGGTTTCTGGCTAAGGGTTAAACACGAATTTGGGTTTTTGAAGCATAAAGTAGGGAAATGAAATGCTCATATACAGACAAATGCACTTACTTTTACTATGAAAGAGTAAGGAATGTGGGTGAAATGTTTTCTCAATCTCCAAAAAAATATACGGCATCTTCCTAATATCTAAACCAGAATCAAGTTTTCGACGCATGTATCTGTGAACAAGAGTACTCATACACAGGTAACTGCACGGCTGTTGCTAAAAATAAGGAATCTGGGTTCTAGAGTCCTCAGTCCTGAAAATCTACAGGGCATTTTGCTGACGGCGAAAGAAGTATCAGGGATTCGAGGCATGAATATGGGTAATAGCAATCCTCATATACAGGAAACTACATGGCCTCTTGTTAATAAAAGAGAAGAAATCTGTTTTCCACGGTTCCTCTATTAAATAATCAACATGACTTCTGACTAAGGACTAAACAAGAATCAGGGTTTCGAAACAGGAATCAAGGAAAGAGAGTCCTCACATACAGGACACTACATGACCTCCAACTAAGTACGAATAAAGAATCATTGTTGTATGCACCCTCAATCCAAAAAATTCCCAGTTTGTCTGCTATGGGACAAACAAGAAACCGATCTTCGAGCTCCCCAAATGTTTCTCAGCAATTTAGCATTCAGATATTATGAATCAGTCGTTTCAGGACTCCACCAACATTCTGGTCCTCTTAAAAGTTGTAAATGGTATTGGACATTCCAAGTCCGTTAGCTTCCTCATAACAACTAAAGCCAGATTCCCGGACAAAAAGAATCTTCTTGTCATATTTTGATGTAACTCTGGTCTTCAGGCAAACCCTGTAATCCTTCCCATTCCATGTCTCTATTTATTTTGAGAAGGGACAAGGGATTTCCACTTGCCAAATATTTACTACGTACTTTTAATGGTAACCAGGAATCATGGAATCCACGAACCTAGGAAGCTTCTGGGCATCTGTCTTTTGATATACTGAATTTTGAATACAAATCGACAGGAAAAGTTAGGGCATCTTACTGAGAATTAAAAGGAAATACGGTTCTAGGTGTTCTGTTTTTCCGGAATCTACAGGGCTTATTGATAAGTTTTAATCAGCAATCTGGGCTTATGGGTCTCTACATTTTCAAAGCTACTTGCTCCGTGGATACGATAAATCTGTCATTACAGATCCTCAGGATCTTTCTGGTCCTCTTTTTAGTTCTAATCAAGGATTTGGCCATAGAAATCCTTTTATTTCCTGGGACCATCTACTAACATAATCCTGTTCCCCAGAATCAAAAGGTATATTGGTATGAAATTTCTCTATCAGGTGACCTCAAAGTACAGAAAATTTTTGTAGGTGGACAGGAAAAAATTGGGGTTTCGGGTTTTGAATATTCCACATTTTGGGGAGGTCTTGTGAAGGGGAACCATGAATCTTGGATTCCTGTTCCCAAAGAACATTATGGGAACAGGATATCTGTCTCTTGATATCCAAAAAACTGGAATTCTCGGTTACGAGGAACTGTCTCAGCATCCTGCAGAGTGAAGCAGGAAGCTGTGTAATGGAGGTCGTCATATACAGGAAAATACACGTCATATTGCTAAGGAAGTATAAGGAATCTTCCTTATATGAGTCCTCAATCCCAAAAACTGCAGGCCATCTTCCTAAGAGGTTACCACGAATCAGGTTTTTGCAGTAGGAATCTGGGTAATGGGCATCCTCACATAAAGGAAACTTCACTGCCTATTGCTAAGTAAGAATAAGGAATCTGCGATACTCGGGTCCTCAATCCCAAAAATGCTTAAGGTCATCTTGCTATGGGCTAAACACCAATCATGGTGCTTTCGAGCATGAATCTGGAAAATGGAGTCCTTATTTACAGGCAACTACATGACGTTTTGCTAAGAAAGAGTAAGGAATCTGGGTTACACGAGCCCTCAATCTCAAAATATTACAGAGTATCTTGCAAAGTTATAAAAAGCATCAGAGTCTCTAAGCAGGATATATCTAATGAGAGTCCTACTATACTGGAAAATACACAGCCCCTTGCCAAGGGTGAAAAAGAATCGGGGTTATAGCAATCCTTAGTCCTTAAAACCATAGGCCATCTGCTGTGGGCTAAACAAGAATCAGGGTTTAGAAGCTGGAACATAGGTAATAGCAGTCCTCATATGCAGAATCTACATGATCTCTAGCTACGAGAACTAAGAAACCTCTTTTACATGGTTCCTCTGTCACAAATCTACATGACATGTTGCTAATGGAAAAACAAGAATCAGGTAGTCCAAACAGGATTCTGGGGAAAGGAGTCCTCAATTATAGGACATTACATGCCCCCTCGATAAAGAAGAATAATGAATCTGTGATACACTGGTCCACAATCCAAAAAATTCTCAGGGTGTCTTGCTGCAGTATCAACAAGAATCAGGGCTTCAAGCTCGTCTCATGTTTCAGAGATATTTGGCTTGTGGGTAGTATGAATCAGTCTTTCCAGGACTCCAGCAATATTCTGGTAGTCTTGGGAGTTGTAATTGGGTATCTGGTAGTACAAATTCCTTAAGGTCCTCTAGACAATTAAGGCCAGATTCCCAGAAAAAAAGTATCATATTGCCGTATTTGGATGTAACTCTGGTCTTAAGATGAACTTGGTAATCCTTAAATTTCCATTTGTACTTTATTTGTAGAGGGGCCGAGGGTTTTGCAGTGGCCAAATATTTAGTACAAAGTATTAAAATGTAGCAAGGATCCATGGATTCCATGTCCCTAGGAAACATCTGGGCATCTGCATTTTTGTACACCCAGTATTGGATTCCACATGGACAGGGAAATTCAGAGCATCTTGCTGAGAACGAAGAGGGAATTCGGTTCTTGGAGTACTCAATAGCCTAAAACTACAAAGTCTCTTGATAAGGTTTAATCAGCAATCTGGGCTTCTATGTCGCCACATTGTTAGTGTGTCTTTTGAAAAGGGACCAGG
>NW_007248018.1:0-10236 GCF_000164805.1 Carlito syrichta | reverse complement strand
TCTGTGATTGATGCTCCAGTGCCTGAGATCCTCTTTAATGGGTGCCCTGATTACTTGCCATTTGCTTTTTTGGGTGCCTCAGTAACTAGCCCTTGTCAGTGATGACTGCCACACTGAATTTGCATCCTCTGTGATGGCTGCCCCAACTACTTGCTGTCCTCTTGGATTAGAACTCCAGTGATGAGCCCCTCCTAATGGGTGCCCCAATGACTGATCTTGGTCTGTGATGCCTCAATGACTAGCCCTATCTCTGACGTGTTCCTCAGTGACTGGCTTTCATTTGTGGCTGGTGATCCAGACAGTATTCATCCTTCTGTAATGGACAACTCCAGTGGCTGGTTTTCCTTTACCATATGTACCCCCACTGGCAGACACTCATCTGTGATGAGTGCCACAGTGACTGGCCCTGAACTGTGATGGGTGCCCCAATGACTTCCCCACATCCATGATAGTTGCCCCACTGACTGGACCATCTGTGATGGGTGTCTCAATAACTGCTCCTCATCTGTGTTGATGTCCCGGTGGTTAGACCTCCATAATTGGTGCGCACCAGTGACTAGTTCACCTCTATGATTGGTGACCAGTGACTCAGCTTCTTATAAAATGTTTGCCCCACTGGCTTGAATGCCTCAATAATGGGTGCCACAGTGATTGATCATACTCTATGGTGCTCCAGTGACCCAACCTCCTCTATACTGCAGCCCCAGGACTGGACATATTTATTTATGGTTGCTTCAATGACTGAGACTCCTTCGTGATTGGTGTCTGCCCTGTTACTGGCCCTCCTCTATAATGGTTGCTGAAGTGACTATACCTCCTTTTGTAATGGATGTGTGACTTATAGCAACTCCTCCTTTATTGGGTGTCCAATTGGTTACCCTTTGTGATGGATGGTCCAGTGCCTGGGCCTCCTTCATAATGTGTGCCCCAGTGACTGGGCCTCCCCTGTGATTGGTGTCCCAGTGCCTTCTTATATGTTGGATGACCCAAAGACTAGTATTCTTCTGTGAGCAGTGTCACAATGACAGGGCATTCTCCATAATGGCTGCACCAGTGACTGGGCCTCCTGTGTAATTTGTGCCCCAAGGACAGGCCATCCTCTGTCATGAATTCCACTGTGATTAACCTTCTTCTGTGTTTGGTGTCCTAGTAATTTGGTCTCCTCCCAAATGGGTGCCCCAATGACTAGCATTCTTCTTTGATGGATGCTCTCAGGTTATAGTTCTCCTGCATAATGTGTTCTCCAGTGAATGGCCCTCTTCTTATTGTGTGTACCAATAACTGGGCCTCCTTTATAATAAGTGTTCTATTTTCTGGACCTCCTTTGTGATTGGTATCACCCTGACATCTTCCTAATTGGATGCCTCAGTGACTACCCTTCTCTGTGATAAGCAATCTAGTAATAGGTCTCTTCCATAATTGGTGTACCATTGACTAGCCTGTTCTGTGATGGATACATAGTAAAGGGTGGCTACATAACTGGCCCACCTCTCTGATTGGTGTCCTAGTGATGGGGCCACCTCTATGATTGGCTCCCACAGACTGGCTATCCTACTTGGTTTCCTCAGTAACTAATCCTGTTCTGTTTTGAGTGTTCCACTTAATAGTCCTCTTTAAGAGTGGGTTCCCCACTGAATGTATCTCCTTTGTGAAGTATGTCTCAATGACTGGGTCTCTTCCATAATGTGTGTCCCTTTGACAGGGTTTCCCCTGTTATTAGTGTGCCCGTAGCTAGCTCTAACCCATAATGGATGTGACAGTAACTGTGCCTCCTCCATAATGGGTAGCCCCGTGACTGGGCCCATCTGTGATTGGTGCTCCAGTGACTGGCCTTCATCCAAATAGTTTGCCACATCGACTAACCCTTCTCTGTGATGGGTGTTCCCCATAATTGAAATGACTCCAACATTGGTGGCAAAGTGATTAACACTCCTTTGCTGTGGGTGCCCAAGTGTCTGATTCAATTCTGTGTTGGCTATCACAGTGAGAGACTCTCCTCTGTGATAGATGCCCCTGTAACTTCGTTTCATATTTAATGGGAGCTCCAGTGACTGGATCTCCTTTGTGATGTGTGCCCCAGTGACTGGCCTACTCTGTGAAAAATTCCCCAGTGACTGATCCTCCTCTGTGATGGGTCCACACTCTTTCTGCCTCCTTTGTGATGGTTGTACAAGTTATTAGACCCCTCTTCCATTGGAGCCCCAGTGACTGAGTCCCTTCTAATAAGTGCCTCAGTGAGGGACTCTCCATATTGGGTGCCCAGAGACAAGTTCTTCTCTGTGATGTTTGTCCCATTGACAGGCTTCTTTTCTGATTGGTGTACCAGTGAGTAGCCTTATTCTGTGACAGGTGCCCAAGTGCTTGGCCATCCTTTGCAGGATGTGCCCCAGTGACTAGCACTCTTCTCTGATGGGTGCCCCAGAGACTGGCCCTCCTCTATGACTAATGCCCTTCTGGAGGTGCCCCAATGTCTGCCTCTCCTCTGTGGTAGGTGTCCCAGTGACTGGGTCTTCTCTGTGACAGTAGCCTCAGTGACTGGACTTCCTGGACAATGGGTGCCACAGTGACTGGTGCTCCTCCATTACGGTTGCTCCAGTAACTAGTCATCCATGACGGTTTCCCCAGTGACTAACCCCTCTCTGTGATGGTTGTCCCACTCACTGGGCCTTCTAAATAATATGTGCCCCTGCAAATATCCCCTCTTTTTAATGGGGTTGCCTGTAATGGGGTATCCCAGCTTCTGACCATTCTCCAGTTTTGGTAACTAAATAACAGGCCCTACTATATGATGGATGGCACAATGACTAGCCCTTTTCAGTGAGGAGTGCACCAGTGAATAGCCCTTCAGTGATGTTGTCCCAATGACTTGGTCTTATCTGCAATTGGTGTCCCAGTGACTGGTACCACTTCATAGTCATTACCCAAGTGACCAGCCTTTCTTCTTGATGAGTTTTCCACTTATTGAGTCTCCTCAATAATGGGTGCCACAGGACCTCCAGCAAGATGGCGATGGGGCAACTTGGTCTGTGAGAGCCTCCGTGAAAGAGAAGACACATAAAGACTCTAGCTCTCTCCTGGGGGCTGCAGCTCCCATCATTGACAACCTGCTCTTCACACGGAGCTCAGTCATAGCCACCACTCAAACATCATGGTGGCCTGGGTGGCTGCCACAGCTGTGGACACTGCCACCATGGCCATCACCCAGAACATGCCTGAGGTGACCCACAACTTCGGAAAGTGAAGCCACTGAAAGCATGATCTATTGAGATCACTGCCACTACCATTCCCACTGCCTCGCCCACCCCTCACCCAGAACCAGGCTCGTGTACCTTCTTGTGTGTACCGTGAGGTGGCTGCTGCCACTGCCACTACCATTGCCTGCTCCCTCCCATGCTGGTCACACTCCGGGCTTTAGCAACTGCAGATAAAGATCAGCTGGAGTGTTAAGATAGCACCAACTGCTGGGGAGCCAAGGTAACAACATCAAAGTGAGAAAGACAGAAGCCCTTCCCCCTTGATAAATAGACACAGGCCATATCTGAGTGATAGACTGGGCTGGGAGTCCAGATCTGAACTGCCCTTCACAGCAGGCCAGAGGCAACTGACCCTAACTGTGAACAAATCTACCAGCCTGCAATGACAGCTAGAAATCAGAAATGAAAGGACATTGGACTTAAAGGAAAAGTCTCAGAATGTGCTTGGTTGGTTCTATTAGTTTAATGACTTTATTATATTCCTTTTGTTTTGTTCTTTTTTTAATTTCTCTGTAAACCACATCTTTGTAGAGAGGAATGGCACACCAATAAGGAAGTTGGTTGGCTTGTATCATTGTATCCTTTAGTTTTTTCATATGGTTGTTGGTTAGTTTGTAGTCGTGGTAATTGTTTTTCTTTTTATTTATTTCAGTCTTTGTGTCTATCTTCATTTGTTAGTTGGTATGCTCATCTGCTATCCCTCTCACTTCTCTAAGTCTCCAACCCCCTTCTTCCCCCGCACTGCTATTCCTTCTGTTAACCTAATTTTGCTTTCAGGGCGTAAACCTACAACCCCACTGCATGGAAAGATTCCAAGGCAGTGGGAAGTGGGTTTCAGATTATCCATGCACCTATCAGCAGATACCAGGATCTGCAGATAGATTTTGAATCACATCTCCCCCTTAATTAAATCTAAAATATGCAAAAATGACCACCCATAAGCTACAGTCCAACTCGAGAATTGAACAAAGCAAGAGGATATACATAAGGAAGAACAGGAGATTGAACAAACAGAAGTAAAAGCAACACCTCCACACCTGAATAAGAGAATTAAAGAAGACGGGGAAGTGGAGGGAAGGAAAAAGTAGGGGGGGAAATCTGCACAAATGAAGAATAATCAAAAGATATAGGTCTCACAAAGACCCCTAAGAGGTCAGACACTGAGAAAACAGATTTTGGAACACAAACAATGAAGAGCCCCCAAAATGACTGGTCACAAGCAACAAACCCAGACATCAAGAGAATAATAGAGAAAATTTTAAAAAAACTGAGGACAGACAAGAGGAAAATAAGAAGGAGCTGATGACAGAAATAACAGCAGTACAGAATACTGTGAAGGAAATAAATAACCAACTAATAAGAATGGAAAGCAGAATTAGTCAAGCAGAAGAATCTCAGAGCTTGAAGACCAAAATACAGAACTAACCCAAACTGTCAAAAAACATAGAAAAGAAGCTTAAAAAGACAGAACAAAACCTTCAGGAGATGAATGATTAATTCAAGAGACCGAACAAAAGAGTAATTGGCCTTCCTGAAGCAGAGAGAGAGACAGAGACCACACTGGAATAAACATGAAATGAGATTGTTCAGGGAAACTTCCCTCATCTCATCAGTGATGCAAAAATTCAAAGACAAGAGCTTCAGAAAATCCCTGCAAGACAAAAAATGAGAAGACCAACTCCTAGACACATAATAATTCGCCTAAAATAATAGGTATAAAGGAAAAAATACTAAAGGCAAAAGAGAAAAATGTCAGACTACCTACCAGGGAAGAACAATTAGAATACCAGCAGATTTATCTACAGAAACGTTCCAGGGTAGGAGAGTTTGGAGACTTATTTTCTTTTTTTTGAGTTGGAGTCTCACTCTGTCGCCCAGACTGGAGTGCAGTGGCTGCTCCCGGCCACCGCAGCCTCAACCTGCTGGGCTCTGGTAATCCTTCCACCTCAGACTTCCAAGTAGCCGGAATTACAGGTGCACGCTACCACGCCCAGCTGATTTTTTGATTTATTGTAGAGATGAGGTCTCCCTGCCCAGGCGGGTCTCGAACCCGCGGGCTCAGGTAATTCACTCACCTCAGCCTCCCAAAGGTGTGGGATTACAGGCTGAGCCACCGAGCCCGGCTAGGAGACTTATTTTCAAAGTTCTAAAAGATAAACAGTTTCAACGGAGAATAAGCTACCCAGGCAAACTAAGCTTCATCGGTGAGGGAGATTAAAATATTTCCTAGAAATCCACTATGCTGCCACCAGACCACCTCTACAAGAAACACTTAAGAAAGTATTGAACACAGAAGAAAAGGAAAAAAGAACAACAACGTTTTCCACAAGAGTACAAACAAAAGGTAAAAAACACACATGAACCAACTCCAAAATCAAAAGAAAGACAACAAACAGGAACAACAACAAAACTCTGCAAGGATGTTATGATAGGGGTCAACTGTCACATTTCAATAATGAATAGACTAAATGCACCACGGAAAAGACATAGAATGGCAAAATGGATAAAATATCACCAGGCAACAATTTATTGGACAATTTAAAGGACAATCACAGGCTCAAAGTAAGAAGATGGGAAACAAATTTTCAGGAGAAAGGAACACAAAAGAAAGGAGGAGTTGTGATCTCAATCTCAGACAAAATACCCTTTATGCTGTCAAAAATTTAAAAAGATACAGAATGCCACTACACAATGGTAAAAGGTTCAATCCATCAACAAAAAATATCCATCCTAAACATATATCCACCCAACAGAGGAGTGCCAACTTTCATAAAGTAGCATCTAGGTAAACTAAAAAAAGATATTGACTTCAACACCATCATAGCTGGGGACTTCAATATCCCACTCACAACTCTAGACAGATCATCAGGACAAAAAATCAGCAATGAGATCCGATAACTCAATGTGACTCTTGACCAAATGGATTTAATTGATACCTACAGAATACTCTATTCAATGACCCAGAATATACATTCTACTCATCACCGCATGGAACGTACTCTAAGATCGACTGCATACTTGGCCATAAATCAAGCATAAGAAAATTTAAAAAGATCGAAATTTAGCCATGCACCTTCTCGGGTCAAAGATAAACATCAAAACCAACAAGGTTTCCTCAATTCCACAAAGACATGGACACTAAGCAGCATGATGCCAAAAAACTCAATGATGGAATCAAAACAGAGATTAAAAAATACTTGGAAAAAAATGAAAATGAGGAATCGTCTTACCAAAAACTCTGGGATGTCATGAAAGCCGTAGTAAGAGGAGAATTCTTATCTCTACAAGCACAAATGAAGAAAATGGAAGGATCACAAATTAACAGACTAGCAAGTCACCTAAGGAAGCTGGAAAAGCAAGACCACCAAAATCCTAACTTCAGCAGAAGAATCCAGATCACCAAAATAAAAGCCCAAATCCGGGACATAGAAGACAAAAAGATAATACAAGACATCAATGAAACAAAAAGCTGCTTCTTTGAAAGGATAAACAAGATCGATGGTCCCCTAGCTAGACTGACTAAGAAAAAGAGAGAAAAAGCCCAAATAAACACAATCAGACACAGAAAAGATGCGGTCACATTTGACCCTGAAGAAATACAAATATCATTAGAGATTACTATGTACACTTGTATCGAAGCAAACTTGAAAACCTTAAGGAAATGGAGGAATTTCTGACATCACACAGCCTGGCTAGGGTGAAACAAGAAGATATCAAGACCCTAAATAGATCAATAGCAATCAAGGAAATTGACTATGTAATAAGAAAACACCTACAAAAGAAGCCCTGGAACAGATGGCTTTCCAGCAGAATTCTATAAGACATTTAAGGAGGAGCTAATACCAATCCTACTGAAAGTATTCCAGGCTATTGAGAAAGATGGAATTCTCCAGAAATCATTTTATGAAGCTAACATCACATTGATACCCAACCAGGTAAAGATCCAACAAAGAAAGAGAACTACAGGCCAATATCTTTGATGAATATAGATGCTAAAATTCCCAACAAGATCCTAGCAAACTGGATTTAACAACACATCTCAAAAATCATCCATCATGACCAAGTAGGTTTCATCCCTGGAACGCAAGCCTGCTTCAACATTCGCAAGACAATAGCTGCAATTAAATGCATCAACAAATGCTAGAACAATAACCACATGATTGTATCATTAGATGCCAAAAAAGCTTTTGATAAAATCCAGCACTCCATCTTGTTAAAAAACCATCGAACATCTAGGAATACATAGAAAATACAACAAAATAGTAAAAGTCATCTATGAGAAACCCACAACTAGCATACTCCTAAACAGAAAAAAATTGGAACCATTTCCCTGAAAACTGGAGCAAGACAAGGATGCCCATTCTCTCCCCTCCTGTTAAATATAGTATTGCAAGTCCTGCCTAGAGTAATCAGAAAAGATAAGTCTATCAGAAGTATCCAAATAGGAAAAGAGGAAGTCAAGTTATCTCTCTTTGCAGACGAAATGATTGTGTACCTTGAAAACCCAAGAGAATCTGTCAAAATCCTCCTTGCACTGATAAAGGACTTTGGCAAAGTCTCAGGATATAAAATACATGTGAGCTAAATGTAAAAGTTCAAACCATAAGAACCATAGAAAATACAGCACACACCCTTATGGAAATTGTAATTGGCATCCAATACCTGAATAAAACCTGAAACGTATGGGCCATAAGAGATAAGATAGACAAGTGGGAACTCATTAAACTGACAAGCTTCTGCAAAGCCAAAGAGACCATCAAGAGAGCAGGGAGACAGCCCACAGACTGGGAAAAATTATTTGCCAATTCCATGTCTGACAAAGGCCTAACCTCTTGGATCTATAAGGAACTCAAAAGTGATGAAAAAAATAGAAACAAACAACCCCATTACAAAGTGGGCAAATGATATGAACAGATACTTCTAAAAGAAGACATATGAGCAGCCAACAGATACATGAAGAAATGTTCAAACTCACTAATCACCAAGGAGATGCAAATTAAAACTACATTGAGATACACCTAAGTCCAGAATGGCTATTATCAATAACAAAAAATAACAGATGCAGAGAGGGTTGGTGAAAAGGGAACATTTCTACACTGTTGGTGGGAGTGTAAACTAGTGCAACCTCTTTGGAAAGCAGTGTGTCAATTCCTAAAAGCGCTAAATATCGATCTCCCATATGACTCCACAATCCCCCTACTGGGAATATACCCTGAAGAACTCTACTCACTCTATAAAAAAGATACCTGCACACGTATATTTATCACAGCATTGTTCACAATAGCAAGAACCTGGAACCAACCATGCTGTCCAACAAAAGAGAACTGGATTAAAAAATGTACATATGCACAATGGAATACAACGTAGTTATTAAAAGAAACAAAATCATGAATTTCTCAGAAACCTGGATGAAACTCCATTCTATAATACTGAGTGATCTCTCATAGAAACAACGATCTGAGTATCGCATGTTCTCACTCACAAGTGGTTCTTGAACATCTATCGTAATACTCTGAGGAAAGGATGGACAGTGGCAAGAAACTGGGAAAGTGACAGGGAGGGGAAGGGTGGTGGGATTAATGGTAGTCAATATCTCTCTGGGGATGGGGGGACACCCCTCATCAACAAAGGTGCTTGAATGATGCATATTTGTATACCTAACCCTTAACTGTACGCTGCAATTTTAAAATTAAAATAATAATAATAATAATGGGTGCCACGGAGACTAGCATGCCGATGTGATGGATATCCCCATGTCTGGTTTGCATGACTTTATGACAGGCCATCCTCTGTGATGGGAGCCACAATAACTGGCCTTGTTTTATTATGGATGTCCCGGTGACTGCCCTTCCTCTGTGATGGGTGTCCTATTAACTAGTATTCCTGTGTTTTGGGTGTCAAAGTAACTGGCTTTCATCTGTGATGGATGTTCCAGTGACTAATCCACCTTTGTTATGTGTGACCAGTGACTCGTCATCCTTTAGAATGATTGCTTCAGTGATTTGACCTCCTCTGTGACAGATACCCTAGTGACTGTTCTTCCTCTGTGATCCAAGCACCAGTTACAGGTCCTCCACCATATTGGTTTGCCAGTTACATGTCCTCCTCCATACTGGTATTCTAGTTGCTCTGTCTCCTCTGTGATTGATGTTCAGTGACTGGCACTTCTTAATTGTTGCCCCAGTGAATGACTCTCCTCTCTGATGAATGCACAATTGACTGACTCACCTCTGTGATGGTTTCCCCAGGGACTGAGACTCCTCCATAATGAGTATTTCATTGACAATCCATCTTCTGTGTTGGGTACCCCAGTGATTGAGCCTAGTCTATAACGGATGACCCAGTGACTGACCCTCCTCCATGAAAAATGCCCCTGTGACTAATTTTAATCTGTGACAGAAACTTCTCTGTGATCGTCACTTCAGTGACAAGCCCTCTTCTGCGATGGGTGTGCCAGTGAATAGCCCTCCTCTGTATACATTCCTTTGTGACTGTCCCTGATCTGTGACGGGTGCCCTAATTTAGCCTATCCTGTGTGATGGGTGCCCTAGTGACTGTCTCTCCTGTGTGATGAATGCCCAGTGTTTGGCCATCATCTATGATAATTGTCCCAGTGACTATCCCTGCTCCCAAATTGGTGTTCCATGACTCACCTGTCTAGTGTTGGATGTCCATGAATGCCTTTCCTCTGTTATTAGTGCCTCAGTGACTTTGCCTCCTCCATATGGGTGCCTTTGTTACTGTGCCTCCTCTGTAATTTGTGCCAGTGACTTTCTCTCCTCCATAATGATTCCTCAATGACTAGCCATCCTCTGTGATGGGTATCCCACATACTGGGCTTCCTCCATAATGGGTTCCAAAGTACTGGCCCTTCTTTGTGACTGGGCATCCTCTATACCCCAGAGACTGATCCTCCTTGATGAGTGCCCAATACTATTTTTTTTTCTGTGATCACTGCCCCAGTGACTGAGTACTTTATATA
>NW_007248017.1:0-7050 GCF_000164805.1 Carlito syrichta | reverse complement strand
GGCTACATGGAATGCACTGGCCTCTGTCTTGGGGCATGCCTATGTGTTGCCCCTGCTGACAGCACATGCAATTCCAGGCCGGGCACTGTGGCTCATGCCCATCTGTCCCGGGCTCTGGGAGGCCACATTGGTAGGCCTCCTGAGACCTGGGGTCAGAGAATAGCCCAGGAAATGTAGCCAGACCTCATCTCGGCAAGAAAGCCCCTAAATCAAGTCAGGCGTCATGGCCCCTGGAGTCGAGGTTGCTCATGGGCCAAGGTGGGAGGACCACCTGATCCCCACAGGATGAGGCCCAGGAAGTGGTGATCCTGCTGCCATACCTCAGCACGTCCGATAGAGACTGGGGTGACAAAAAGATCCCTCCAATGTGCATCACGACTGGCGTCCTTGGTTCCCCAGGGAAAGGTCCGCATGGGCATGGGACGAAGGAGTGATCAGGAGAGAAAAGGGTCCTCCCACTGCCTGAAGGAGGCACACCGGGTGACCAGAACCTGGGCTGGCAGCAGCATTGTCGGACCTCTTGATTGTGCTATGCCCAACAGGTGCCCTAACTCAGGGCATTCTGTTCCATGAGCTCACACATGTCTTTGCTGTGGGCATGAGTGTGGAGAGTGGAGGCAGGCCTTCTGGGAGGCGTGGCCAAAGCATGGGACAGACGTGCCTGGGGGCCAACTTGAAACCTCCCAGGAATGAGAGGATGGAAGTGACTTTTCCTCTCCCATCCCTGAGGGTGACTCCTTGCACTGGGTGGCAGGAGTAGTGCTGGTGGTGGAGGTGGTGATTATTTCTATTGGTAGTCAGAATCCCAGTGTGTCAACCAGGCCTGATCACAGGCTCATGGCCACCACAGACTCCACCTCCCGGGCTCAGGCGATCTCCTGCCTTGGCCCCCCAAGTGGCTGTAACCACAGGCCTGTGCCACCACACCTGGCTGATCTTTGAATTTATGTTTGATGACCAAGATGAGGTCTCGCCCAGGTCCTGGGCTGGTCTCGAACCCGCAGGCTCAGGCCATTCACTTACCTCAGACTCCAAAGGCCTGGGACAACAGGCTGAACCCCTGAATTAGGTGTGTGGTTGTTGTGGTGGTGGGTGGTATTATTCTGCGTCAGAGTCCAGCTCTGTCCCCCAGGCCAAAACACAGGGGCCCACTCTCGGCCACAAAAGGACTGGACAGGCTGGGCTCCAGCAATTCTCCCACTGTGGTTTCCTGAGTGGCCAGAACAACAGGCATTTCACAACCAAGCTTGGCTCATTTTGCTGGTTTCTTGTATGGATGAGGTCTCGCCAAAGTGCCGGGCTGGACTGGATCCAGGGGGCTCAGGCCGTCTTCTCTCCTTGGCCTCCCAAAGTGCCAGGGTGACAGGTGTGAGCTCCCGTGCATGGCCTTCAGTCCCCTCTCATGGCGCTACCACAAGACCCTATTCCTTCAGTTGACCCACTACCATGGAGAGTGCAGCCAGAGTCTCCTGCCAAGCAGGCCCCAGCTGACCACCTGGTGCAGGGCGTGTCTCCACCAGGGCGACTACCCCTCTGCACCTGATTCATTCCATAGATTGGAACCGCACAGTCCTCCCAGGGACTGCCTCAGGGAATCTGAGACTTGACTCTGAAAACTTTGGGGGGCAAGGATGGCTGGGTGACTCATGCCTGTCCCTTTGGCTCTCAGGGAGGCTGAGACAGGAGATGGCCAGAGCCTGGTGGCTCAAGACCAGCGTGGACACCATAGCAAGACCTCACCTCGACCCCAAGCAAAACACATAAAACCTTGCCTGAGAGCAGACCTCTGTGGGAGGTTCTCCTCTGGTCCAGAATTCAAGACCAGGCAGGAACACCAGGATGTCAACTAAATGGAAAGCCTATGATGGTCCCAGTTTTGGAGGCCCAGGCCAAGAGTCTGGTCTGAGTCGGGTGGTTTGAAAGCAACATAGTGAGGAACATAGTGAGGAAAGAAAATAAAGAAAGAAAAAAAGAAAGAAACTAATCCATTCTTCTGCAAACCTGCACTCAGGTCTTCCCCCCCACATGTGAGGTTCCCCCAATCCCAGTATCCTCCAGACCCAACCCCCCTAATGACTGCCCCTGCTTTGTTGTGGGAGTTTTTGAGGCTCGCTTTCTGGGTTCCTGCCAGCTCTCCTCTCAGAAGTGAGAAATTTGTCCAAGGCCAGCCAATCCTCCAAATCGGCAAAGAGGACCTTCTGTGCAAAAAGGTCAGGGACACATCCCTCACCTGGGGACATTTCTTCCCAATTTCATTTTTCCTGGCTCAAAAGCCAGTCACCCTTTGAACACACTATGCGCAATTGAGAATCTGTGCACGATTCTGATGTTCTTGAAGACAGAGTCTGGCTCTGTGGCTCAGCTGGGTCCTGGGGACATGACTGTCAAAATCACAAGCTCTGACGATCCTCCAGCTTCAGCCTGCGTGGCCAGGACAACGGGCACCATGACCCCCTGTTTGGATGGGTGCAGAAATGGGGTCTCCCTGTATGGGCCACATTGCGAGACCTCATCGCTCCCTAGAATCCAAACCCTTGAGTCATGTTTGGTGGTGTCCCTGTTCCCAGCTACACGGAATGTGGTGGTCTCTGTCCTGGGGCATGCCTTTGCATCACCCTCACTGACAGAATGTGTGAGTCCATGCCATGCACCGTGGCCCACGGATGTCAGCCCCAGGCCCTGGGATGCTGAGGTAGAAGGCTGCCTGGGACCCAGGATTGGAGACAAGCCCAGATGATGGAGCCAGATCTCATCTCAGCGAGAAGGCCCCAAAATCGAGATGGGTGTGGGGCCCCAAGGGTCCAGGCTGCTTGGGGACTGAGGCAAGAGGACCCCCTAAGCCCCACAGGTTAAAGTTCCAGAAGCCACGATCAGGCTGCCGTGCCCCAACCTGGCCAACAGAGTCTCCGGCGACAAAAATGATGCTTTCAACGTGCATCACAATGTGCTTCCACGGCTACCCAGTGAAAGGGTCCATGTGGGTGGGGGATGATACTGTTGTCGGTAGAGGAAGGGTCCCTCCCAAGGCCCGAAGTTGGCAGATAGGGTGACCAGAACATGGACTGACTGGAGTGTTGCTGAACTGCCTTGATCTCTCTGTGCCCCATTGCTGCCCTACGTCTGGTGAGTCTGTTCCACAAGCTTACAGGCATCTTTGCATGGGGCATGAGTATGGAGTGTGTAGGCCAGTCTTGTGGGCCGCATGGCTGAAGTCAGGGGATGGACGAGTCAAGTGACCACCCTTGAAAGCTTCCGTGAACAACAGGCCAAGAAGTCTCTTTTCCTCCCCCATCCTTGATGGTGAATCTTTGTGATGGATGTCAGGGGTGGTGGTGGTGGTGGTGATAGTGATTATTATTATTTGTTGCCGGAATCCCGCTCTGTCGCCCAGGTTGGAGAACAGGAGCATGCACACAACCACCAGATACCAACTGCCTTGCTCAGACAATGCTCCCACATCGGCCCACGAGTGGCTGGAACAACAAGCGTGCACCACCATGCTCAGCTCATTTTTTGGGCTTCTTTTAGAGATGAGGTCTCGCCTACATCTCTGGGCTGGTCTTGAACATGGGGGCTCAGGCCATCCTCTTACCTCGGCCTCCCAGAGCACAGGGATTACATTTGTGAGTCCCTGTGACTGGGCTCCACATCACTCTCGGGACCCCATGGTGAGGCCTGCTCTATCCAATGACCCGGGACCCTGGAGAGGTCGACTGGAGTCACCTGCTGAGTTCTTACCGGGTGAGCACCTTGTGAAGGGGTATGTCTTCCTGGGGCCACCCACTCCTCCGCCCACCTCATTCCCCATGGTGGACCCACTCGCTACTCCCAGGGGATGCCTCTGGGAAAGGGAGGATGTCACTCTCAAACCTTCAAGGGGGTAGGGACAGCTGGGTAACTCATGCCTGTCTCCTAGGCACTTGAGGAGGCCAAGACAGGAAGATGGCCAGAACCCAGGAGTTTGAGACCAGGATGGACACCATAGCAAGCCCCCATATCGACCCCAAGCAAAACCCAGAAAACCTTGGATGAGGGCAGGCCTCGGCAGGAGGATCCCCTCCGACCCAGCTTGAAGACCAGGCTGGAAGATCAGGATGTCAACCAAATGTCAAGCCTGTGATCCTAGCAGTTTGGGAGGCCTGGGCCAAGAGGATGGCCTGAGTTGGGCTGTTGGAGAGCAGCCTGGGAAACCTAGTCAGGAAAGAAAAGAAAGAAGGAAAAAAAAAGAAAGGAAGGAAGGAAGAAAGGAAAGAAAGAAAGAAATCCATTCTCCTGCAAACATTCTGCCCTCAGTTCTTCCCACCCATGCCCCCCATACGAGGGTCCAACAAGATCGGCACCTTCCAGTCCAAACCTCCCACAAAGGCTGTTGCCACTTTAGTGGGTTCCCAAGGCTTCCTGGCCAGGATCCTACTGGCTCTCCTCTCTTAGGGGAGAAATGTGTCCCAGGCAGGCCAATCCTCTGACTGGGCAAAAAGGACCTTCTTCCAAGAAAGACCTGGGACACATCCCTCACCTGGGGACATTTCTTCATTCCAGTCCCATTTTTCCTGGTTCTAAAGACAGTCATCCTGTGAACACACCACGCCCAGGTGAGAATCTGTGTATGTTTCTGATGATTTTGGAAACAGAATCTGGCTCTGTGACCCAGGCTGGGGCCCTGGGACATGACCGTCATTGACCACCAAACTAGAAATCGTGGGCTCCAGCAATCTTCCCACCTCCATGACCAGTGTGGCTGGGATGATAGACACCTCTAACCACGCCCCCTTTTTGGATGAGTGGGGTCTCCTGCGTGGTCCATGTTGCCCTTCAGCTCCTGGCTCCTGTCATTCTCCCGACTGGGACTTCCAGAGCACTGGGATTCCAGGCGTGGGACACCATGCCAGGCCTTCTGGTTCATTTTTGATGAAGGATTGAGTCAGGGCTCGGTGGCTTTTAGAGACTGAGGCCACTGGCAGGCCCAATCCTGAGGGCTGAGAAACTCCCTGGCACCTCGGCAAGAACTCATCTCTACCCTCCATCCCAAATAATCTCCAAATAATCTCCATGTGGTGGCATGCTCCTGTCGTTCTGGCTCCTTGGAAGGCCAGGGAAAGGCTCGGCAGAGCAAGGCAGCCTGAGGCTGTGGTGGCCAGGAACAAGCCATCAACCCCCAGCCTGGGCGATGGAGTGAGAGTCCAACTCAAAATAAAAAAGGAGAGCATCTATTAGATTATGGATCTGGGATCATCGTAAACAGACCAAAATCATTTGTGAAGAAAGCCACAGTTGACCCTAGGGTTGTCGAAAGATGGTGGATCAGCAGACAATCGGACTGTGACTTTGGGAGACAGAGGTGGCAGAACTCTGGAACCTGGGATTGCAAGACCAGCCTGGGGCACGTAGCAAGACCTCATCGCTCTCCTGGATGCAAACACTGGAGTCACGAGTGGTGGCACCCGCGTCCTGGCTACATGGGTTGCAGTAGCCTCTGTTCCGGGGCATTCCATTGAATTGCCCCTGCTGACAGAACATAGGAGTTCAGACCAGACACCGTGGCTCATGGCCCACAGAACCACACCCTGGGATGCCAAGGCTGGAGGTGACCTGAGCTCAGGGGTAGGAGACTAACACAGGCGACATGGCCAGATCTCGTCTTGGTGAGAGGTCCCATAATCGAATCAGGTGTGGTGACCCTGAAGCCCTGGCTTTTCAGGGGCCAAGGTGGGAGGACCACCTGAGTCCCACGGGTCAAGGCCACAGGAGCCATGATCATGCCGCCACACTCCAGCTTGGGTGACGGTGACTCTGGCATCAAAAGGATGCCTCCCAAGTTTGTCACAATGGGTGACCATGGCTCCCCTGGGAAAGGGCCGTGTGGGAGTGAGATGATGGAGTGATTGGGAAAGGAAGGGGCCCTTCCCTGGTCCAAAGGTGGCAGACCGGGTGACCAGAATTGGGCTGGCTGCGGTGTTGCTGTACTGCCTTCATTGCTCTGTGCCCGATGGTCACCCTAATTCGTGGCTGTCTGTTCCTTGAATTCACACATGTCTTTGCCATGGGTCACAAGTATGCAGGGTGGTGCAGGCATTCTGGGATGCGTGGCCAAAGGCATGGGATGGATGTGCCCAGGAGTCAGCTTTGAAAATTCCCATGAATGATAGGCAGGTAAGTACCTTTCCCTCTCCCATCCCTGAAGATGAATGCTTGCGCTGGGTGGCAGGGGTGGTGGTGGTGGCAGTGCTGGTGATTATTACTCTTTGGAGTCGGAATACCGCTCTGTCACCAAGGCTGAGCACAGGGGCATGCTCACAGCCACAGCAGACTCCACCTGTTGGGCTCTGGTGATCCTCCCTCCTTGGTCCCTGTAGTGGCTGGAATGACAGACCTGCGCCACCATGTCCGTCTAATCTTTGGATTTATTTTTGGTGGCCGAGATGAGTTCTTGCTCAGTGTCCCGGGCTGGTCTTGAACCTGCAGGCTCAGGCTGTCCACTCGCCTCTGCCTCCAGACAGCCAGAATGCCAGGCTGAGCCCCTGAGCTCAGCCTGTGGTTGTGGTGATGGCAGTTGGTACTATTATTCTGGTCGAAGACTCATTTGTTACTCAGGCGAGAGAGCAGTGGCCTATTCTTGGACACTGTGGCCTTCACCTAAAGGGCTTGAGTGATCCTCCTGCAGCAGCCTCCCGAGTGGCCAGAATGACAGGTGTGTGGCACCACACTCTGCTCATTTTGTTGGTTTCTTGCAGAGATGGTGTCTCACCAAGGTGCCCGGGCTGGTCTTGAACCCAGGGGCCCAGGCCATCCACTCGCCTTGGTCTTCCATAGTGCAGAGATGACAGGTGTGAGCCCCAATGCCTGTGCTTCACACACCTCTCAGGGCCCCACTGCAAGGCCCACTCCCTTCAAACGACCTGGGACCCTGGAGTGGGTAGCCAGAGTCGCCCACAAAGCCCACCAAGAGAGCGTCTGGGGTAGGTGCGTGTCTCCACCAGAGCACCCACCCCTCCACCCACATGTATCCCAGGATGCACCGATCACTCCTCCCTGGGGTCCACTCAGGGATTG
>NW_007248016.1:2273-6744 GCF_000164805.1 Carlito syrichta | reverse complement strand
CCTCGCCCCGCCTCTTCCACTTCCCCCCCTCGCCCCGCGAAAGCAGGCAGACGAGAAAGTTCCTGAGTTTCGCAGAGCCTGGTTCATTCCGCCGATTATCACGAACGCAGTTGGCTCCGACCGAGCGTTTTATTTTTTATTTTTTTGAGTTGGTGTCTCACTCTGTCGCCCAGGCTGGAGTGTAGTGACTGCTCCCGGCCACCGCAGCCTCGACCTGCGATCCTTCCGCCTCAGCCTTCCAAGTAGCTAGAACTGCAGGCGCGCGTTACCATGCCCAGCTAATTTTTTGATTTTATTGTAGAGATGAGGTCTCGCCTGCCCAGGCAGGTCTCGAATGCATGGGCTCAGGCAATCCACTCACCTCAGCCTCCCAAAAGCGCGGAATTACAGGCTAAGCCTCCGAGCCTAGCTCCGACCGAGCATTTTAATAGGATTCCTAAATCCAGGGGCCGCAGGCTCGGCCAAACGTTTACAAACTTAGTTCCTGGGTCCCTCGCCAGTGCTGCTTGCCCGGGGCGCCTTCTGCCTAGAGTGCAAAACGTGGCCCCCCAAGCCAAGAAAACAGTGGAGTGAGGGTGGGGAGAAGACAGGTTGAATCCCAGAGGCAGAAAGGCCCATCCGGAGACGCCCAGGAATCCTGTTACCATTCAGGACCCCGGGATTGCCAGGGCTGCCGGAACCTTTAAGAGCCTGTCCTGAAGCCTCTGGGCCCAGCTCCAAGTCCTGTCAATTTCCCGCCCCCCACCCCCATCAATCAATCATGTGTGAGCCATTGGCTATTAACTTTTCTCAAGACCCTAGTAACTCACTCATAATCTCACTCAATACACGCTGTGTGTCTCTGAGTCGCTGGGTAGATCTCTGTGTTCTGGGATTGCCAACATGCCAGAAAGGGATTTGACCAAGATCTCAAGTTTGCAGAAATCGGGAAAGGGCTGAGACATTTCCGGTTCCGGGAACAAACACATGAGTCCGAGCTGCCTCCAGGGCCCTGGAGTCTCAAGTGATGCAAACCCCAACCTGTGCCCCCACTGTGAAGAAAAAAATATATTTTTAAGTCACTTTTATTATGGGACATGCCTGAGAGGTTTGCATGGACTTGTGGCTTCAACATACCAAAGGCAAAGTTAAATATTTGCTCTAGTTAGGTTTCTTTTCCCCCTCCTGCTTACATAATTGACTCACATTTCAAAGAAGTCTTGAAAAGCACTTAGGTTAAAAAATAAATTGTGATCCCAGTTCGGTGGCCCAGCCTATAATCCCAGGCCTTTGGGAGGCTGAGGTGAGTGGATTGCCTGAGCCCCCACGTTTGAGACCCGCCTGGGTTACTTGGTGAGACCTCATCTCTACAATAAATCAAAAAATTAGCCATGTGTGGTAGCACGTGCCTGTAGTTCCAGCTACTTGGAAGGGAGAGATCACCAGAACATTCTGATGTGCTTGGCCAAGGGCAGACCCTTGTGGTTTGCAGTGGGTGGGGGTGGGGTCTCTGCCCTCCCATAACTTCCTACCAAACCCCCACCACAAAAAAGCACATCATCTAATTTAAAGCAATGTGTCTGCCCAGCAAACCTGACTGAAAGATCCATTTTCAAGATATAACCCTCTCCTGACCAGATTCCAACTCCCCCTTCCCCCCACAAACACCCCTTTCCAGATTTCTAGAATGATCACTGCCCACAGCAAGAGAGGCAGTCGGTTAGAATACAGTGGTGAACACATTTCTGCAGTCCCCACAGAAGGTTTAAGTTTCAAGGCCATTCTGGTACCTCCAAGAAATTCTTCCATAGGGACCCAGGCCCCTCACCAACCTGTTCACTCTAGAGGTAACCCCTCGGACCACCTGTTCCACTTCCCCTGATCTGTTTGTGGCCCAACAAGGGTGCTCTGTGAGAGCCCCTTCATTTGGCATTTTAAGGACAGTGTCCTGCTCCGTTCCAGTTTCTCTGTATCTTTTAGAGATAACCAATTCAACCTTGTACTCAGATTCAGCAATATTCTCCAGGTCTTGGGAAAAAAACCCATGGTTCCACCACAAGGTAATGATCAGGGTGATGGATATGGCTGTGACTCCAACTGGATCGTGACTCATTGTACATGGTATCATTGTTTCACACTATTATTAGAAAGAATAATAAAAGCAAACAAAATAAAACCGCTTATGAAAAGATTCAGGATCAGAAAATACTACAGCAGTGACTTTAAAGAGACCGGGGTGTCGCTACATGGTCCAGGCTGGTCTTCAACTGCCAGACTCAAGTCATCCTCCTGTCTCAGCCTCCCAAAGTGCTGGGATGACAAGTGTGATCCACTGCGCCTGGTCATCTTGCAAGATTATTTCCGGTTATTTCATACCTGTACATGAAATTCAGCGGTGAACACAGCTCTGCTGTCCCTATGGAAGGTTTAAGTTTCAAGAACATTCTGGTACCTCCAAGAAATTCTTCCCTAGGGACCCAGGCCCTCCACCAACCTGTCCACCCAAAGGGGCACCCCTTGGGTCACCTGCCTCAGCCTCCCAAAGTACTGGGATGACAGGTGTGATCCACTGCACCCAGCCATCTTGCAAGATTATTTCCAATTATTTCACGGCTATACACATGACCAAGTACCATGTTTTAGTTTCAGTTTAGGGAAGGGAGACATTGCGGGGGGTCCTGCCCTGCAAGGGTTGGAGGTCCCTTTGAGGTGTGGCAGTGTTGGCGATTTACAAAAGAGAGAAGACAATGGAGAGAGAGAAAGGGACTGGACTCCTGCTTAGTAAGCAGAAGCCGTTTAATGGGTGTAATCCCAGGGCTTTTATCCCCAAACTCTGCAAAGTCACTATCACAGGAAACAAAAGGTAGCATGTGCCTTTCACATGAACAGGTCCAGGTGCACAAAGGACACCCCCCACTCTCAAGCAAATGTTTTTTCATACATAAGGAAGAACATGAGAAAGAGCAACTACAGATTGTCTTTTTGTATCTTATGCTAGCTTAATGTTCCCCAAACCAATTTCTTATGTGCCCTTAATTGTATTACAACTACATCATCTTGAATTAACATCACTCAATGTCTAAACCCAAAACCACCATAGTGAATTATTAACTTCTACTATTCTGTACTGATTCAAACTAGTTTTTATTAAAACAATTGCTTCTATGGTTGCACTCTTCTAGCACCAGCTGACCTAATTCAAACTTCACTTGTCACCCTAAATCAAACTGAACTAACCATACTTCTATTAAAAAAAATGATTACTTAAATTTTCTTTAATCTATAGAAACTATTCTATAAATTTCTAAAATCACATCAAGAGAACCTGTGACTTGCACTAAGACTCCTCAATGTGACTCAAAGTTAAAGTTAAATTGTTTAAAAGCAAAAACCATAAACTGTGGAAAATGGGAAAAATAGACTCCCAAGTTAGCTGTGTTTGTTCCGAATTCAGAGTCCTCTGTTAGAGCCAGCAGGACCCTTCCTAGTGGTCACGGAGTCCATGGCCCTCCCTGATCCCTAATGCTCAGTGAGACTCCATGGCTGGCTCCCAACAAGACATCATCCATCCTGCTTCTTGGTGACAGGACTTGCCAGGCTTTGTTTCTGTGAGCTGCCTCCCTTCCTGCACCTGGCATGCCTCACAATGTGAGGTGAGGCTGAATAGTCTTGCAGAGAGAGAGAGAGAGAGAGAGAGACTTTTCCATCTGATTCTCTTGTCTTTCTTCTTGTCAAACCTGTAACATGAAGCCATCAGTAACCTTATGGACGGCACACTGCACAGTGATCTCTCCAGGACTTTCTGGAGAGAGTAGCTATTTTATAGTAAACTGGAAGCTGGGACACCATACCATCAGGGATGTGAGACAGAACCGCTATTTGTATCCTGGGAACAACATTATAAATATTTTGTAGGTTAGATTCACCCAGAGGTTCATGGCCTCTGGCAGCTGTCTATGCCTGTCTCCTGCAGGGAAGTTGTGTTGCTGGAGGACGGCACTTCTCCAGAGCAAGAGTCTTAGACAGAGTGACCTGACCCACTCCCTTTTCTCACAAGTGGGAAGCTGCAGTCCCAGGAGGCGTGTGGGGGTCTTGCTCAAGGACAGAGCAACGTAAAGATATGCCTGCTCAGATGAAGCCAGGTGAAGACAGGCATGCACAGGTGAAGTCAGGTAAAGGCAATGAGCACAGATGATTCCAGGTGTGCACAAGCAAAGACAGGTGATGCCAGGTGTGCACAGGAGAAGACAGATAAAGGCAAGTGTGCCCAGGTAATGTCAAGTGTGCACAGATGTGCACAGGGTAAGGCAAGTATGCACAGGTGAAAGCAGGTGTGCATAGGAGAAGGCAGATGTGTCCTGGTAGAAGTGAGGGCTCTGGCCAGCAAGTCTGCCCCACTCCCTGGGCCTTGCCAGAGTCTTCCATACCTTCTCCATTTTTTTCTGCTTGTTTTTCACAGCAGCAGGAGATTCTCTCACACATCAAACATGGA
>NW_007248016.1:0-1054 GCF_000164805.1 Carlito syrichta | reverse complement strand
TAAGTGAAGGAAGCATTATGTATTTTATCGGGAGGTGCTGTATGACCCCATTTATTCAGAGAGTGCCAAAAAAAATAGATCCTTTAAAATTTTTTTTTTTTAATTTTAATTTAAAGACGTGGAGTACAATTCAGGGTTAGATACATGTGTGGGCATCATGTGGTCAAGTGTGGGTACCCTTATTGATGTTATGACACATTTTAAGTAAGGAAAAGAAAACTGTTTAACATTGTAATACTGCCAGGCACAGTGGCTCACACCTGTCATCCCAGTACACTGTGAGGCCAACGCAAGAGGATGGCCTGAGCTCAGGGTTTCAAGACCAGCATGGGCAACTTGGTGAGGCCTCATCTCTACAATAAATCAAAAATCAGCCAGGCGTGGTAGCACACACCTGTATTCTGGCTACTCAGAAGGCTGAGGCGGAGGGATCGCTGGAGCCCAGCAGGTCGAGGTCGAAGTGGTCATGAGCGGCCACTGCACTCCAATCTGGGTGACAGAGTGAGACTCCAACTCAAAAAATAAAAATAAAAAAAGAGAAATACTAATAATGAAATGGTGTTGTGATACCCAGCAATTTAAAAAAATATATAGTTAAATTCTCTAACCCACTTCTCAAAACAAAATAAATTTTAGATGCATTAAAGATTTAAGCATTAGAGCCGGGCTCGGTGGCTCAGCCTGTAATCCCGCGCCTTTGGGAGGCTGAGGTGAGTGGATTGCCTGAGCCCGAGGGTTCGAGACCCACCGGGGCAGCGAGACCTCATCTCTACAATAAATCAAAAAATCAGCCGGGCGTCGTAGCGCATGCCTGTAATTCTGGTTACTTGGAAGGCTGAGGCGGAAGGATCACTGGAGCCCGGCAGGTCAAGGCTGCGGTGGCCGGGAGTGGCCACTGCACTCCAGTCTGGGCGACAGAGTGAGACTCCAACTCAAAAAAAAAAAAAAAGATTTAAGCATTAAAGGCAAAATAGTAAAAATGTTCAAGAAAAGTCACAGGTAGTTATCCTGATTTCTTGACGGGGTGGAGGTGGGGAGAAGGCAGAAAGACTTT
>NW_007248015.1:8432-8838 GCF_000164805.1 Carlito syrichta | reverse complement strand
TGGGGCAGTGTGGGTTTCAGGGCTGGGGCACCCACCACCCCAGGCTGCCTGGGGTGCAATCCCTGCTTCCCTCCCTCACTGTGGCTGTCTCCTAGGATATCTGTGAGTTGAGGAGGGATTCAAGGGGATCATAACCACTGCTGCAGCAGCTGACATCTTTATTGTCACTCCTGGATGGCTCTGTCCCTACCCTCGGAGTCAAAATGGGATCATTCTGCCAAGGACCCCCACTGAGTCTCAGGGAAATTCAACCAAACAAACCAGACATCTTTCAGAATTTATTTGTTTGAGTAAGAGTCTCACTCTGTTATCCAGGCTAGTCTCGACCTCCATGGCACAATTATGGCTCACCACAGCCTCGACTTCCTGTGCTCAGGAGATCCTCCCACCTCAGCCTCCTGAAATG
>NW_007248015.1:6176-6932 GCF_000164805.1 Carlito syrichta | reverse complement strand
TCCCTGATGAAATATCAAATGCAATGCTGTCTTGGAATCCCTTCCCCTTTCTCTGGACTGGATTCCTCACAGGTGAGATACCCCCCACCTCTGCCCCAAACAGGGACCAAGTCACCTGCACAGGTGACCTCTATATGCTGGTGGATGAACTAAACACTGGAATAAAGAAATGAGTGAATAGGAACCTCCTTGCAACTTCCCAAATATAAACAGAGCTTTCCAAAACAAACCATATCTGGAGACAGCAGGCAGAAAGCTCGCCCTCTGTCCCCCCACCCATGGCATCTAATTTGTTAAAAGCAACAGAGTGCTATCCACAGAGTCCATGAGTATGGCCTTGACAGGCAAAATCACTTATTCACAGAGTTATTTTCATATTTGTATTCCACCAGCCTTCCTTAGGGGCCCGAGGAGGCACTAAGGTCACCCCCCCATTTTTCCTACTTAGAAAACAAGAAATTTCTCACTTAATAAAGGAACCCACTGCTTTTAGAATACCCCTTGCCGGGAGTTTCAGCATCCAGACACCACTGATAATGACTGTCCAATTTCCACCAAGACAAGGGTCTCCTTCCCGCCTCCTTTAAGGACACTGTGACTTCTAGGATAAACGTCCACAACAGTCACCTATCAACAACGTGATCACAGCAATGCCCTGGACTCATACCCCCACCTTAACTAACCCAGAAGCCCCCAAGCCCCTTCCCCTCAGTCCAACTCAGGTCTCCAAAGGTAGTTGCCTGGAGAGGGTAAGAG
>NW_007248015.1:4283-4844 GCF_000164805.1 Carlito syrichta | reverse complement strand
CTCACTGGGCCCAGCACCAGGGCCGCCGGGGAGGAGGGACGTCTGAGCAAAAGTTGCCATGGTAACTCTATCGCCCAGAGCGCACGGGTGCCAGGCGCCTACATAATTCAGAGCGGCGAAGGCCGGGCTGTACCCCAGCAGGTGAGTGTGGCAGGCAGGGGCCAGACACCCAGCTGGGACTCTGCGCCACCCGCACACCCGGGCGCCCGCCCCACCCCGCCTGTCAGCTGCCGCTTCCCCGAGCAGCACGGCAGCTTGGCGCTCAGGGACCAGGGTTCAGGGAGCCGGGCGCGGGGTCAGAGTGGCCACCCGGGTCTTCTGGGACCGGCAGCCTGCGACACCTGTCCTTGCCCCCCACGCACCCCCTGACAGCCCCATGCCGGCTCCTTGGCTGGTGAGAGGTGACCCCGGGAGCGGAGACTCAAGCCACCTGCACAGTCCCAGGGATACGGCGGGCAGCACCGGGAGTGCCCGAGGTCCCCGAGCGCAGGAGACAAAGGTGACGACCCTACGCTTGCGTCCACGCCGCTCCCAGCTTCCCAGACCAGCCCCTGCCCCAGA
>NW_007248015.1:1825-4263 GCF_000164805.1 Carlito syrichta | reverse complement strand
CTCGGGCAGCAAGGTGCACGGTGGGCTCCCTACTCTCCGAACTCCGGTGGCGAGACCACCGCGGGCATCGCTCCCTCTGAACTCTGGCAGCGAGGTCCAACGCTGCTCCCCACACTCCGATCCTGGCGGTGAGGTCTACAGTGGGCTCTCTACTCTCCAAACTCTGGCAGCGAGACCACCACGGATCCTGCACCCTCCGAACCCGGCGGCGAGACCCACAGTTCCCTGCCCGCCTCTGATCCCGGTGGTGAGGCCCGCCGCTGTGGTCAAACCTGCTGAGTGAATCTGGAGACCACAGCTGGGGCGGGGAGTGCACGGGGGGCATCAGCAGGCACACTCACTGGGCTCAGCACCAGGGCTGCCGGGGAGGAGGGACGTCTGGGCAAAAGTTGCCATGGTAACTCTAGCGCCCAGAGCCCACGGGTGCCAGGCGCCTACATAATTCAGAGCAGCGAAGGCCGGGCTGTGCCCCAGCAGGTGAGTGTGGCAGGCAGGGGCCAGGCACCCAACTGGGACTCCGTGCCACCCGCAGACCCGGGCGCCCGCTCCACCCCGCCTGTCAGCTGCCGCTTCCCCGAGCAGCGCGGCAGCTTGGCGCTCAGGGACCAGGGCTCAGGGTGCCGGTCGAGGGGCTCCCTTGCCCCCCAGAGGACTCACCACGCCCGGTCTCAGATCCCCGCTTCGCCCCACCTCTTCCACTTCCCCCCCTCGCCCCGCGAAAGCAGGCAGACGAGAAAGTCCCTGAGTTTCCACAGCCTGGTTCATTCCGCCGATTATCACGAACGCAGTTGGCTCCAATTGAGCGTTTTATTTTTTATTTTTTTGAGTTGGAATCTCACTCTGTCACCCAGATTGGAGGGCAGTGGCTGCTCCCGGTCACCTCAGCCTCGACCTGCTATCCTTCCGCCTCAGCCTTCCAAGTAGCTGGAACTGCGGGCACGCGCTACCACGCCCGGCTAATTTCTTGATTTTAATTGTAGAGGTGAGGTCTCGCCTGCCCAGGGAGGTCTTTAACGCGCGGGCTCAGGCAATCCACTCACCTCAGCCTCCCAAAGACGCGGGATTACAGGCTAAACCTCGGAGCCTGACTCCGACCAAGCATTTTAATGGGATTCCTAAATCCAGGGGCCGCAGTCTCGGCCAAACGTTTGCAAACTTTGTTCCTGGGTCCCTCACCAGTGCTGCTTGCACGGGGCGCCTTCCACCCAGCGTGCAAAACGTGGCCCCCCAAGCCAAGAAAACAGTGGAGTGAGGGTGGGGAGAAGACAGGTTGAATCCCAGAGGCAGAAAGGCCCATCCGGAGACGCCCAGGAATCCTGTTACCGTCCAGAACCCCGGGATTGCCAGGGCTGCCGGAGCCTTTAAGAGCCTGTCCTGAGCCTCTGGGCCCAGCTCCAAGTCCTGTCAATTTCCCGCCCGCCACCCCCATCAATCAATCAAATGTGTGAGCTATTGGCTATTAACTTTTCTCAAGACTCTAATAACTCACTTATAATCTCACCCAATACACGCTGTGTGTCTCTGAGTCACTGGGCAGATCTCTGTGTTCTGGGATTGCCAACATGCCAGAAAGGGATTTGACCAAGATCTCAAGTTTGCAGAAATCGGGAAAGGGCTGAGACATTTCCGTTTTCGGGAACAAGCTCATGAGTCCGAGCTGCCTCCAGGGCCCTGGAGTTTCAAGTTATGCAAACCCCAACCTGCGCCCCCACTGTGAAGAAAAAAATATATTTTTAAGTCACTTTTATTATGGGACATACCTGAGAGGTTTGCATGGACTTGTGACTTCAACATACCAAAGGCAAAGTTAAATATTTGCTCTAGTTAGGTTTTTTTACCCCCTCCTGCTTACATAATTGACTCACATTTCAAAGAAGTCTTTAAAAGCACTTAGGTTAAAAAATAAATTGTGATCCCAGCTCGGTGGCCCAGCCTGTAATCCCAAGCCTTTGGGAGGCTAAGGTGAGTGGATTGCCTGAGCCCCCACGTTCGAGACCTGCCTGGGTAACTTGGCAAGACCTCATCTCTACAACAGATCAAAAAAATTAGCCAGGTGTGGTAGCACGTGCCTGTAGTTCCAGCTACTTGGAAAGGAGATCACCAGAACATTCTGATGTGCTTTGGCCAAGGGCAGACCCTTGTGGGTTGCAGAGGGTGGGGGTGGGCCTCTACCATACCATAACTTCCTACCAAACCCCCCACCACAAAAGAGCACATCATCTAATTTAAAGCATTGTGTCTGCCCAGCAAACCTGGCTGAAAGATCCATTTTCAAGATATAGCCCTTCTCCTGACCAGATTCCTACTCCCCCTTCCCCCCATAAACACCCCTTTCCAGATTCTAGAATGATCAGTGCCCACAGCAAGAGAGGCAGTCAGTTAGAATACAGTGGTGAACACATTTCTGCAGTCCCCACGGAAGGTTTAAGTTTCAAGGC
>NW_007248015.1:0-779 GCF_000164805.1 Carlito syrichta | reverse complement strand
CCTCAGCCTCCCAAAATACTGGGATGACAGGTGTGATCCACTGCACCCAGTCATCTTGCAAGATTATTTCCAATTATTTCATGGCTGTACACATGACCAAGTACTGTGTTTTAGTTTCAGTTGAGGGAAGGGAGACATTGTGGGGGGTTCTGCCCTGCAAGGGTCGGAGGTCCCTTTGAGGTGTGGCAGTGTTGGCAATTTACAAAAGAGAGAAGACACTGGAGAGAGAGAAAGGGACTGGACTCCTGCTTAGTAAGCAGAAGCTGTTTAATGGGTGTAATCCCAGGGCTTTTATCCCCAAACCCTGCAAAGTCATCATCACAGGAAACAAAAGGGAGCATGGGCCTTTCACATGAACAGGTCCAGGTACACAAAGGACACCCCCCACTCTCAAGGAAATGTTTTTTCATACATAAGGAAGAACATGAGAAAGAACAACCACAAATTATCTTTTTGTATCTTATGCTAGCTTAATGTTCCCCAAACCAATTTCTTATGTGCCCTTAATTATATTACAACTACATCATCTTGAATTAACATCACTCAATGTCTAAACCCAAAACCACCATAGTGAATTATTAACTTCTACTATTCTGTACTGATTCAAACTTGTTTTTATTAAAACAATTGCTGCTATGGTTACACTCTTCTAGCACCAGCTTACCTAATTCAAACTTCACTGGTCACCCTAAATCAAACTGAACTAACCATACTTCTATAAAAAATGGTTACTTAAATTTTCTTTAATCTATAGAAACTATTCTATAAATTTCTAAAAT
>NW_007248014.1:0-7808 GCF_000164805.1 Carlito syrichta | reverse complement strand
TTTTCCTGGCTTAATGTACTTCTCATACCTAGAAGCCTACAGGCATTTTCTAAATGCTAATCAGGAATTTGGAGTCCCAGTCCCCACACTTTTCAGAACTAATTCCTGTATACGTACCACAAGTCTGTCATTACCGATTCCAAGGAAACTGCTGCTCAACTTCTTAATTGTAACAGAGCATCTGGCAATCAGCTCGCAATTTTTTGCAGGAGGCTGAAAGGCCAGATTCCACAACCCAAGGAATTATCTCGCCATTTTTCATGTAATTTCTGGCTTCAGGTTTACCTCCTAATCCAGAAACTACTGCTGGAAGTTTAGATTGATATTTGTAGATTGGGATTAGGTGTTCCCAAATATGTAGGATGTATTCTTAAAGGGGATCCAGCAATCTAGGATCCCAGGGCCCTTCTGACCTTTTGGGCTTATGAGTATTGATATATAAGAGTTTGTACTTCCACATCTCCAGGTAACTTCCGGGAGTCGTACTTAGAACAAAGAGAATCTGGGTTATGGGGTCGCCAATCCAACAATTCTACATGGACATATTATAAGGGTTAATCTGGAATCTGGTTTTCTATTTCCACACATGTTTTAGGGCTACAGGCCTCTTGGATAGGACAATTTTGTCATTATAGATTCTGAGCAACAGTCTGGTCTTCTTGATAGTTGTAACCGAGATTGTGGCCCTACAATTCCGTTGGATTCCTTGGGACAACAAAGGGCATATTCCAGAACACTAAAAATATTTTCACCATATTTGTATGTAGCTATATCCTTAAGATGTACCTTGTAATACTGACATTTCTGTTTGACGTTCTATTCCAATAGGTGCCAGGTGTTTTGAGGTTGCCAAATATTTATTACGTACTTTTAAGGGTAACCAGGATTCATGGATTCCATGACTCTAGGTAATTTCTGGGTATCTGCCTATTTGTATACAGAGTTTTGGAACAACATCACGAGAAAAATCAGGGCATCATGCTGAGAGCAAAAAGGAAATGCGGGTCTAGGAGTTCTCATTCGCCAGAATCTACAGAACTTCTTGATAAGGTTTAATCAGCCATCTGGGCGTCAGGGTTCCTACATTTTTCAGAGATACTACCTCTTTAGTTACCCTTAATCTGTCATTTCAGATGCCCAAGAACATTCTATTCTCTTGATAGTTGTAATCGAGGATATGGCCCAAATATACTTTTGTGTCTTATGAACATCTAGGACCATAATGAGGTACCCCAGGATTCAAATGGCATATTGGTACAAAATCCCTCGATCAGGTTACCTCAAACTGCAGAAATTTCTAGTAGTGGGGCTGGTGGGAATTGGGACATTGGATTTAGAAGATTCCACATTTTGGGGAGGACTTGTTGAGGGGAAACAGGAATCTTGGATTCCATTTCCTCAATAACCCTAGGGGAGTCTTTCTCTTGATATCCAAACAGCTGGAATTCTAGGTCACCAGGAAATATCTCAGTGCCTTGCTGAGAATGAAGCAGGAATCTGGGTAATGGGAGTCTTCATATATAGGAAACTCCACGACCTCTTGCAAAGGAAGAATAAGGAATTTTGGTTGCACGAGACCTCAGCCCAAAAATCCACAAGGCGTCTTTCTAAGAGGTAACCATGGATCAGGTTTTTAATGTAGGAATCTGGGTAGTGGGAGTCCTCAAATACAGGAAACTGGACTGCCTGTTGCTAAGAAAGAATAAGGAATCCGGGTTACACGTGTCCTCAATCTCTAAAAAACTTCAAGGCGTCTTGCTCAGGGCTAAACATGAATCTGGGTTTTTGAAGCAAGAATCTGAGGAAATGGGGTCCTCATGCACAGTCGATTACACGTCCCCTTGCTAAGAAAGAATAAGGAATCTGGGTTACACATGTTATCTATCCCAAAAGAACTGCAGGGTCTCTTGCTAAGGGTAAACAAGAAAAATGGATTTGAAGCAGGAATGTGTGTAATACTCCTCATAACAGGAAACTTAGAGACCTCTTGCTAAGGAAAAATAAGGAATCTGTTTTACATGGTTCCTCAATCAAAAACTCTACATGGCATCTGGCTAAGGGCTAAACAAGAATCAGGGTTTCAAAACAGGAGTCTGGGGAAAGGTAGTCCTCATATACAGGACACTACATGGCCTCCAGTGAAGGAAGAATAAGGAATCTGTGTTACACGAGTCCTCAATCCGAAAAAATTCTCAGGACGTCTTGCTACTGGACAAGCAAGAATTAGGGCTTTGAGCTCCCCTCATGATTTGGAGCTATTTAGCATGTGGATATTAGGAATCAATCAATTCAGGACTCCAACAACATTCTGGTCCTCTTGATAGTTGTAAACGGGTACCTGGCACTTCAAGTCCAATAGGTTCCTTGGGACAACTAAGGCCAGATTCCAGCACAAAAAGGATCATCTTGCCATATGTGGATGTAACTCTTGGTCTCAAGATGAACCTTGCAATTCTGAAACTTCCATTTGTCCTTTTATTTTGAGAGGGGCAGAATGTTTTGCAGGTGCCAAATGTTTAGTAAGTATTTTTAAAGGAAAACCAGGAATCACGGATTCCCCATTCCTAGGAAACTTGTGGGCATCTGTTTTTTTGTATACAGGGTTTTGGAATACACATCGACAAGAAAAATCAAAGCATCTTGCTGAGAATGAAAAGGGAATCCGGGTTCTTGGAGTTCTCATTCGCCGAACTCTACAGGGCCCCTTAATAAGCTTTAATCAGGAATCTGAGCTACTTTGTCCCCATATTGTTAAGGTGTCTTGTACAAGGGAACCAGGAATCTTGGATTCCAATTGCCCAGGAAAATTCTGGGGGTCTTTCAATTGATATCCAAACAACAAGAATTCTACATCACCACGAAATATCACGTTGTCTTGCTGATTATGAAGCAGGAATCTGGGTAATGGCAGTCCTCATAAACAGGAAACTTCATGACTCTTGTGAAGGATGAATAAGGAATCTGGGCTACATGCGTTCTCAATACCGAAAATCTACAGTGTATCTTGCTAAGGGCTAAAGAAGATCAGGGCTTCGAACAACCCTCATGTTTTACAGCATTTTGTTATGTGGATATTAAAAATCAATCATTCCTGGATTCCAGCAACACTTTGGTACTCTTGATAGTTGTGAATGATAATCTGGCACTACAAGTCCATTTAGATACTCAGAACCTCTGATTCCAGATCCAGGACACAAGTAATTCTCTCGGAATTTTTGTATGTAAGCCCTGACCCCAGTGTTACCTCATACTCCAAATACTTCAGTGGTTCCACTGTTCATTATTAGGACTTTGGGTTTAGGTGTTCAATTTTTTTAGGTGGTATAATTGAGAGGGAACCAAGAATCTTAGATTCGACGTCCCCAGGCTTACTCTTTCATCTTTCTATAGGTATAAGAAGGTCTGGACTTCCAGGCCAACAGGAAACATTTCATCGTTTTGCTTAGAACGAAATAGGAATCTGGGTCACTGTGTCCCTTGAAAGTATCTACATGCTTTACTAAAGAGAAACCAGGAAACTCGGTTTCCATGTAACTTGCAAACATCTGGGCATTTGCTAAATGATCCGTGTCTTAAGGCAGTGCTCATACCTAGGAATCGACAAGGACTTTAGAAAATGCTAATCTGGAATCTGGGAGTCATGGTTCTCATATTATTCAGAGCAACGTCCTATATGCATACCACAAATTGGGCATTGCCGATCCCCAGGAACCTGTAGCGCCTATTGCAAGTTTTACCTTAGAATCTGGCCTACTGCTCCTTTTGTTTCACCGGGTCCTGTAAGGCCAGATTCCAAAATACACGCAATCATCTGCCATTTGTTAATGTGATCACTGGCTTCAGGTTTACCTCGTAGTCCAGAAACTACTGCTGGACATTCGTTTTTGCATTGAGAATATGGGATAAGGGGTTCCCAAATATATAGGATGCATTGTTAAGGGGAAACCAGTAATCTTCGGTTCCAGGTCCCTGAGAAACTTTTTGGTGTATGAGTATTCTTATGTAAGAGTTTGTACATCCACATCACCAGAAAACTTCCGGGCGTCTTACCGATAATAAAAAAAGGAATGAGAGTTATGGGAGGCCTCAATCCATTTCTACAGGGCTCCATTATACGGGCTTATCTGGAATCTGGGCTTCTAGTTCTCTATATTCTTCAGAGCAAATTGCCACTTGGAATGGACAACTGTCATTATAGATTCCCAGCAACCTTCCGGTCTTCTTGATTGTTGTAACCAAGAACCAGTTCGTGCAATTCAGTTGGGTTTATCGGCACAACTAAAGCCAGATTACAAGACTAAGGCATCATCTCACCATATGTGTGTGTAACTCTTCTCTTAAGATGTACCCAGTAATCCTAAAACGTCCGTTTGTGCATCTATTTGATATGGCCTGGGGGTTTTGAAGTAGCTAAGCATGTAGTACATTTTTTTAATGGTAACAAGGAATCACGGATTCCACGTCGCTGGGAAACTGCTGGGCATCTGTCTATTTGCATACAGAATTTTTGAATCCAGAACACCATGGAAAATCATGGCATCTTGCTGAGAACGAGAAGAGAATTCGGGTTCAGGGGTCCTCAATCGTCAAAATATATATGACCTCTTGATACGGTTTAATGAGGAATCTGGGCTTGTATGTCCTTTCATATCTCAGAGCTACTTGTTGCGTGGATACTTAAAATCTCTAATTACAGATCCAAGAATATTCCAGTCCTTTCAATAATTGTAATTGAGGATCTGGAATTACAATTTCATTTGTTTCTTATGAACATCTTCGGCCATAATCCAGTTCCCCAGGTATCAACTGGCCTTTTGCAACAAAATCCCTCGCTTCAGGTTGCCTCAAAATACCTAAATTTCCTGTGGTCAGGCTGGTGGGAATTGGGATATTGGGTTAGGATATTCCACATTTTTACGATGTCTTGTTAAGGGGACATGAATACTTGGATTACAGTTCCCAGGTACTATAAGGGAGTTTTTCTATTGATATCCAAACAACTGGAACTCTATGTTCATCAGGAAATATCTCGGATATTGCTGAGAATTAAGCAGGAATTTGTGTAATGGGAGTACACATATACGGGAAACTACATGGCCTCTTACTATGGAAGAATAAGGAATCTGTGTTATATGAGTCCTCAAATCCCAAAACCCTACAGGGAGTTTTACTAAGGGAGAAAAATGTATCAGGGATTTGAACCACGAATCTTGGGAATGGGAGTCTTCATATACAGGAACCTTCACAACCTCTTGCTAAGGACGAACAAGGAATATGGGTCACACATTTCCTCGATGCTTAAAATCTAGGACGTCTTTCTAAGGTCTAAACAAGAATCAGGGTTTTGAAGCAGGAATCTCGGTAATGGGAGTCTTCATAAACAGAAAACTACACAGCATCTTCCTAAGAGAGGATAAGGAATCTGGTTTTCACAAGTCCTCAATGCCAAAAATCTACTGGGCGTCTTGCTGAGGGCTAAACAAGAATCAGGATTTCGAAACAGGAATCTGGGGAATGGCAGTCCTCATATACAGGAAACTACACGGGCTCTTGCTAAGGAAGAATAATGAATCTGGAGTAAACGAGTCCTCAATTCCAAAAATGTTCATGGCGTCTTAGTATGGCCTACAAGACTTGGAATTCGACGTCCCCATATATTTCAGAGCTGTTTCCTATGTGCATGTTAGGTATCAGTCATTCCAGAAGTCCTGCAACATTCTGGTCCTCTCGATAGTTTAAATGAAAATAAGGCACTACAAGTCCATTTAGATTCTGGATCCTCTAACGCCAAATTCCAGGACACAAGTAATCATCTCAGGTTTTTCAATGTAAGCCCTGAGTTCAGGGTTACCCGTACTCCAGAAATTTCTGATAGTTCAGCTATTCGAAATTAGCACCTTGGGTTTAGATGTTGCACCATGTTTAGAAGGTATTTTTGGGAGGGCACTAGGGTCTTGGTTTACAATTCCATAGGATCATTCTGGAGTGTTTCTATTGGAAGCCACGTGTCTGAGTTTCTAGGGAATGGGGAAACATCTCGTCGTTCTTCTGAGAACGAAACAGGAATCTCGGACACTATGTCCCCAGAAAGCTTCTACTCATGTTACCAATGTGGAACAAGGAAAACAGTTTGGGTATGACCAGCACACGTCTGGCCAGTTGTTAATTTTTCCCTGGCTTAAGGTAGTTCTCATACCTAGAAGCCTACAGGAATTTTCTAAATGCTAATCAGGAATTTGGAGTCCCAGTCCCCACACTTTTCAGAACTAATTCCTGTGTATATACCACAAGTCTGTCATTACCGATTCCCGGGAAATTTCTGCTCAACTACTTAGTTGTAACAGAGAATCTGGCCATCTGATAACCTTTTTTTTTTGCCAGAGGCTGTAAGGCCAGATTCCACAACCCAAGGAATCATCTCGCCATTTTTCGTGTTATTTCTGGCTTCAGGTTTACCTCCTAATCCAGAAACTACTGTTGGAATTTTAGATTGATATTCGTAATGTGGGATTAGGTGTGCCCAAATATTTAGGACGTATTCTTAAATGGGATCCAGCAATCTTGGATTCCAGGACCCTTCTGACCTTTGGGGCTTATGAGTATTTGTATATAAGAGTTTGTACTTCCACATCGCCAGGTAACTTCAGGAAGTCTTACTAAGAACAAAGAGAATCTGAGTTACAGTCGTCGCCAATCCAACAATTCTACATGGACACATTATATGGGCTAATCTGGAATCTGGTTTTCTATTTCCACACATTCTTTAGGGCTACTGGCCTCTTGGATAGGACGATTTTGTCATTATAGATTCAGCAACATTCTGGTCTTCTTGATAGTTGTAACCAAGAATGTGGACCTACAAGTCCGGTGGGTTCCTTGGGACAACAAAGGGTAGATCCCAGGACACAAAGATCTCATCGCCATATTAGTATGTAAATATAGCTTTAAGATGTACCTTGTAATACTAAAACTTCTGTTTGTCCTTCTATTCCTTAGGGGCCTGGTGATTTGAGGTTGCCAAATATATATAACCTACATTTAAGAGTAACCAGGATTCATGGATTCCACGACCCTAAGTAATTTCTGGGCATCTACCTATTTATATATAGAGTTTTGGATCCACATCACCAGGGAAAATCAGGGCATCTTGCTGAGAACGAAAAGGAAATCCGGGCCTAGGAGTTCTCATTCTCCAGAATCTACAGGGCTTCTTGATAAGGTTTAATCAGCCATCTGGGCTTCAGTGTCCCTACATTTTTCAGAGCTACTACCTCTGTACGTACCATTAATCTGTCATTAAACATCGCCAGGAACATTCTATTCTCTTGATAGTTGTAATTGAGGATATGGCCCAAATATACTTTTGTGTCTTATGAACATCTAGGACCATAATCAGGTACCCTAGGAAACAAATGGCATATTGCTACAAAATCCCTCGATTCAGGTTACCTCAAACTGCAGAAATTTCTAGTGGTGGGGCTGGTGGAAATTGGGATATTGGGTTTAGAAGATTCCACATTTTGTGGAGGTCTTGTTCAGGGGAACAAGGAATCTTGGATTCCAGTTCCCAATAACCTTAAGGGAGTCTTTCTCTTGAAATCCAAACAACTGGAATTGTAGGTGACCAAGAAATATCTCAGCGCCTTGCTGAGAATGAAACAGGGATCTGGGTAATGGGAGCCCTCATATACAGGAAACTACACGGCCTCTTGCAAAGGAAGAATAAGGAATTTTGGTTGCACGAGTCCTCAGCCCAAAAATGCACAGGGCGTCTCCTAAGAGGTAGCATGAATCAGGATTTTAATGTA
>NW_007248013.1:0-13087 GCF_000164805.1 Carlito syrichta | reverse complement strand
GGCAACAAAAGTATATGTTTCACATAAAACGGATTCTTAATGTACACATTTAACCATAAATTTTAGGAAAATAATCAGTTTACAGATCCTTATTTCCAAGCATGCAGAAGAATTCACTTCAAACTGGTCATTTTTCTTAGTGACAGGAGAGACCAGTCTTCAAACAGACCATAGGTGAAGCTCAAAACTACAGATTCTGGTATTACAGTGGCCTGCAGGCTACTGGTTTTACAGTAGCCTTCCTCCAAGGGAACTTGCTGGATCAGGTAATTCCAACTCCAACTGAAAAGGAAAGTAATTTGTGTTCACTATACACAAATTTGAATGATTCCAGGGTCTTTGTTACATTTTTATTTATTTGAACAAGCTCATCCCACATCTTTTTCTTCCTCACAGTTTACTTTTCAAATTGATTTGTCATTTTATATCCCTAATGACTTCTCAGCAAAATTTAAACAATAGGAACAACTGCTCTTTAGCTTACAGTCCATTTCTGCTTTCAGAGCACCCCTATCTCTCCTAATGCTCCAGATAAGCTGTTTTGGTGTTCTGATGTTGGACATCAACTAAGCTCCACTTTAAAATCTTGCTCCTCCTTTAAAGTTTTTTGTTCTTTCTGATGACTCTAAGACTTCATTTATGAAAGCCTAAACAATAGAAACTGTGCTTTTTTTTGCATTGTGATAGACCCCTGCCTGATATTGATCCATGAGCATAATGCTCAATACACATATGCTCAATTAATGAAGGCATCTGGCCTTCAAGCTTTCTGCTTCTAGCTCTAACTGCCTTGGAGAGCAGTTACAGGGCACAGAAAAACTGAACCAAAAGGACAGACAGTTCCCACACTTACTTTCCCTCCCAAACAGCCTCCACTTCTATCGACATTCCAAATCAATGGGGGCCATTTGTTACAACTCATGAACCAGCTTTGACACATCATTAACCAAAGTTCATAGTTTACATTATGCAAGATTCTCTCTGTATGTTGTATATTTTGTTTATATTATGTCTGGTATTATTTACCTTCCCCCCAAAAAAAGAGCTGAGTGTAAGTGTTTTGTTTTTTAAATTTTTTTATTTTAAATATGTGGGGAGTACAATTCAGGTTTAGGTATACAAATGTTCATTATTTAGGTACCCTTGTTGATGAGGTGTCCCCCCCACCCCCATCGACGGTTTCCCACTACTGCCAATCCAATCCCCACCCTTGCCTGGCAGTTTCCCACTACTTCTAATTCCTTTCTTGTAGTATTACAGTAGTTGTTCAAGGTCCGCATCTGAGTGAGAATATGTGATATTCAGTTCTTTGTTTTAGTATTATAGCCTCTAAGTACATCCAAGTTGTTGTGACGTTCATAATTTTGTCCTTATTTATGGCTACGTGATATTTCATTGTGTGTATGTACCACAGTTTTTTAAATCTAGTCCTCTTTTGATGGGCAGCATGATTGGTTCCCTTTTGTGTGATAGTAAATAATGCTGCAATAAACATGCATGTGGAGGTATCTTTTCATAGAGTGGTCTGAGTTCCTCTGGGTATATTCCCAGTAGGGGGATTGTGGGGTTGCATCGGAGGTCAATTTTTAGATCATTTAGGAATGACCACCCTGTTTTCCACAGAGGCTGAACTAGTTTGCACTTCCACTAACAATGCAGAATAGTTCCCTTTTTGCTGCACCTTCTCAGACTAGAGTGGAATAAAAATAAATATCAACACCAACAAAGTTCCCCACAAACCCACAAAGACATAGACACTAGACGGTATGATGCTAAACAACTCCAGGTTCTACACTGAAATCAAAATAGAGATTAAAAGATACCTGAAAACAAATGAAAACAAAGAAACATCTTACCAACACCTCTGGGTCGCCCTGAAATCAGTACTAAGAGGACAATTTATATCTCTATGAACACACAAGAAGAATATGGAGAGATCACAAGTTAATAGCCTAAGAAATCACCTAAGGAAGCTGAATTTTAAGTTTTAATTCTTTCTTTTCTGAGCCTGTTTCATCACCTATAAAATTACTTATTAATTTTAATCATATGTCCTCTGAGCTTAAAGAACAGCCATTTACAGTAGTGGGAAACTGTTGGGGAGGAGGGTGGGATTGGCAGTTAAGGGAAATTGCTAGGAGATAGAGGGGAACACCTCATCAACAAGGGTACTTGCATAATCAACATTTATATACCTAACCCTGAATTGTACCCCACATCTTAATACTTACAATAAAATAAAAAAGACCAATCATTTTAACATTGCGTAAACTGCACCATATTTTGCTAGGTGTTTATTCTACTCCCCACTTCTCGATCATTAGACAAGGACAGAACCAGGTTTTTAAATTTATTTTATTTTTTTGATTGCAAAGATGTTTTTTGTTTCCATGTTTCTGTGATAGATCAGAGTGTGATGGACTCCAAATCCACTCAAGTTATTGCAAGTCCATATGTTTGTCCTTCTTTATGGCTGCATAATATTCCATTGTGTATATGTATCACATTTTTTGTTATCCAGTCCAGCTTTGATAGGCAACATGATTGGTTCCATATTTTTGCTATTGTGAATAGAGCTGCAGCAAACATGCATGTGCCTGTATCTTTTTGGTAGAATGATTTGAGTTCCTCCAGATATATTCCCAAAAGGGGAATTGCTGGGTCATATGGAAGGTCAATTTCTAGTTCTTTCAGAATTCGCCACACTGTCTTCTAAAGAAGTTGCACAAATTTGCATTCACACCAGCAGTGTAGAAGTGTTCCTTTTTCTCTGCATCCTCACCAGCATCTGTTGTTTGTTTTATTAATGATGTCCACTCTTACTGTGGTTAGGTGGTATCTCAATGTGGTTTTCACATCCATTTCTCTGATGATGTGTGAGGCTGAGCGTTCTTTCATAAGTCTGTTAGCTAAGTTTATGTTCTTTTCAGAAGTGTCTATTCAGCTGGACTCTGTGGCTCAGCCTGTAATCCCAGCACTTTGAGAGGCTGTGGTGAGTGGATTGACTGAGCCCACGGGTTGGGGACCCACCTGGTCAACTTGGCAAGACCTCATCTCTACAATAAATAAAAAATTAGCAGCCGGGTTTGGTGGCTCAGCCTGTAATCTCGCACCTTTGGGAGGTTGAGGTGAGTAGATTGCCTGAGCCCACGGGTTCGAGACTCACCTGGGCAATTTGGCGAGACCGCATCTCTACAATAATTCAAAAATTAGCCGGGCGTGGTAGCGCACGCCTGTAGTTCCAGCTACTTGGAAGGTTGAGGCAGAAGGATCACCAGAGCCCAGCAGGTCGAGGCTGCAGTGGCCAGGAGCAGCCACTGCACTCCAGTCGGGGCGGTGGAGTGAGACTCCAACTCAAAAAAAAAAAAAAATTAGCTGAGCATGGTAGCACATGCTTGTAGTTCCAGCTCCTTAGGAGGCTGAGGCGGAAGGATCGTCGGAGCCCAGCAGGTCAAGGCTGTGGTGGCTGGCAGCGTGACACTGCACTCCATTCTGGGAGACAGAGTGAGACTCCAACTCAAAAAAAAAAAAGTGTCTATTCATGTCTTTTGTCCACTTTTTAAAGGACTACAACAAGTTTTCTAAGGCAAGCTATTGATAACTGTTTTGCAACTATCACTATGTCTTATATGACTTCTTCTGTTCTCAGCATTTGTTTTCCAGCTATATAAGACCAAGTGGACCTATTCTATTAAAATCACCCTTTCCTGACTGCTCACCAGCCCACCACCTGGAGTCACAGGACTGGTGCCCTAACAATGCCAAGGATACTAGATCAGCGCTCTCAATACTAAGAAATGCAGGTGCTACAAATGTTTTTACACTGTCTCCTTTTTAAGCTGTCAGAGGCTTCTTACCTCATTACTGATGAGATGCAGTTCTTGTCAGCATGAGGCACATTCAGAAATTGTTCTAATTGTGAATAAACTCTTTCACTTTGCCTTTACAATTTTTCCCATGGCACTGGCAGAAAATACCTCAGTTTACCCAAATATATACTCTTTGTGATATCTGAAAACAATATACAACTTTCCATGTAAGATCTCAGGAAGGATGTAATGGGTTCCTTCACGCAAATTATTACATTTTCTGTGCAGCAAAACTTAAGGAACTGGGGGTGGTGTCCATTTTGTTAAGTAAGGAGTGCACCCAATACTACCAGTTCTGCCCATATTTTACTTGAGAGCAATGGCAAGATTTTTTTTTTTTAAAGAATGAGGAGCAAACACAGGACATGACAGATATTGGCCCTTTCAGCTCCTGCAGGTGGCTCAGTGAAGGTCAATGCCTCAAGCAAGGAGTGGCAGTGCCAAGTGTGTGGCAGCAACATTCAGTGGCAAACACCATGGGATATGAAGCCCAGACCCAGAAGTAACAACCTGAGAGGACCTTTCCCAGGGAACAAGACTGATGACATTTTGGGAACAGGGTTTCTGTCCTCATCTTGGCTGAGAAGCATCCAGAAAATTTGCATCTTTGGCCCCAGCCTCTGTAAACATGATGAAAACAGCTCAAGTGGGTTTTAAGATGCCAACCACAAAACAGCAAGATTACCAAAAGCATCGGTTTGGTACCCTAAGAACCAGTACAACACCCCAGAAAGAAATAGGCAAGAAATCATGCAGCCCCCAGGCACTTTGCTAATGCACATGGTCACTACCCATCATCGTGACTGTGTAACCATGTCATTAACTGTGATGCTTGATTTGTGAACAGGACTTTGGTCAACACATTACCCTTGGTAATCAGAGGTCACTAGTACAAGTTGATGAGATAGTGCATGGCTGTCACTCTTCATAATTCACAAAATGAAAAGATAAACCTTGTGTGTCCTTCCAGATGTTTCCAAGTACTTATATTCATGTTTTGTATATTGTATATAAATATTTACTTTCACACACATATTCTCTACTCTTATACAAAAGTATCATACTTTACATATACTACAATATTTCTTGATCACTATCTTCCTGGAAAATTTAACTGTACATCCTTTCTAGTCTTTTAATGGCTGTAAAGCATATAATTGAATATAAGAAACATATTTTTTAAAAACCACAATTTATTTGCCAGTACAATATTAATGAACCTTTATAGTTGTCAAGTATTTTTAATAATGATAAAGTGCTGCCATGTGAATATTGTCATACTACATATATATATATCTAAATTCCTAAAAGTAGAATTTCTTCAATAAAAGAATAAACTTAAAATATTGAAAGATACTGCCTAACTGCCCTCCAAGAAATATTATAAACAAACACTCCTGTTCACAGCCAGAATTTCGTCTCACATATCAGGTATTATGTCAGATAGAGGTAAACAGCATGTATAGATGTAAAAGCAAATACCAAAATATAACTCAGACTGAAGTTCAATTTCAACATTTCCACACAGTATCAAGAGCTCTTTCTGTTGAAAAAATTCTGAATTCTGCTACAAATGTAACAGCAAAAGACAGCATGACCTAAAGGCAGAATAGAGTACTAAAGTTCAAATCAACTATAAGTTATTAGAATACCAGATTTTTACATAATTTTTGTGTTTCAGTTTCTAATTTATGAAAGTAACTTACATACATTTTTAGAAATCTTCACACTCATTTTAGAGTTGGGGAAACTGAGGATTAGAAAGGCCAATGGAATTTCATAAAAACATGAATGAACAAATGGGTTAAAAAAAAAAACATTGACTTCATTAACAGTTTTGAGACAGTCAATCCCAACCAATATTAAACTGACATGCATTTATAATTCTGAGAGTTTTCACATACTTAAGCATGTGCCAACATATGTAAATGACTAATTGGAAAATAAAACAAGTTAGCATAACATAATTTCCTGACTACAATTAGAAACATTTAAAGTTTACATTAAATTATAATATGCTCTCAGAATTTTGGGGGAAAAATCCAATAGGCATAGAGTGATCAAAAAGCATAAATGGTACCAGTATGTCCATGCATGACAACATACAAAATTTGACCTAAATCTATCAGAAGCTAGAAAAGCTATATGGGTCTTACTTCCATTTTCTAAAAGACAGAAGCCTGCAGTAAGAACAAACTCAATTATAGCTGACCCGAGTAAATGCAGACCTAGGCATAATAAGGTATCTAGAAAGTATAGGAACTGACAAAGAGTAAGGCTTTGGGTGAGAATGTGTTCAACACAAGTTAGAACAATGCCTTCATAAGTATGTAGTAAAGTGTAATAGAAATTATAGGAGCAAGGGATATTTGGAGCAACAAACCAACAAGAAGTTGATACCATCAAATCCACCAGTATCTGGAAAGTTTCCAAATACCATGTAGGGGTTTAAGGGATTCTAGTCGTTAATTAAAAGAAAAAAAAGACTACACAGACAGTTGGAAACAAAAAAATCTCACCAGTAGAAGCACTGATTATGATACACCAGTCAAGGTCATCCAGATGGGTTTAAAATTTAGAGGGTGGACCAGTCTCGGTGGCTCAGCCTGTAAACCCAGCTCTTTGGGAGGCCAAGTTGAGTGGATTGCCTAAGCCTGTAGGTTTGAGACCCACCTGCGCAACTTGGCAAGACCTCATCTCTACAATAAATCAAAAATTAGCCGGGCATGGTAGCGTGTGTCTGTAGTTCCAGTTACTTAGAAGGCTGAGGCGGAAGGATCACCGGAGCCCAGCAAGTTGAGGCTACAGTGGCTAGGACCGGCCACTGCACTCCAGTCTGGGTGACAGAGTGAGACCCCAACTTAAAAAAAAAAATTTAGAGGGTGGATCTCTAAGACAAGACAACATTTTTACTAGAAGAACTCAAATGTTACATCAGGGTTAAACTTCATGCTAAGTTACAAAATGTTCGATTCAAGCTCTTTAGAGTCTTTCTCAAACATTGAAGATGTATTTTAGACACTGAGTACAGGCTAGAGTAAGTGACTGAAAAGGTGGAAAGAAAATAGTTCTAGAGGATTGTTACCAGAACAGGCCAAACTATATTATGCATTTGTCTTAAATAGAATTGAATGAGAGAACTGATTATTTGACTATGTAAACACTTCATTGCTCTCAGAAAAGATCTTACCAAAACCCTCCCCATCTTATACAATCCTAACCTGTAGTGGCTATGAATTTCCTTGTTTCTCATGGGAACATAGAGAAAACACAGACTGGTCTGGCTTATAGATACTTAGTTTATGTTGATAGCCTCATATTACAGTCTAATATGATGGAAGTAGGCTGTTTGAGGTTGAAGCTCACCACAAGGAAAAACAAAAGAGAAACCTTGAAAAACTTTAGGTAGCATAAACGTATCTCTAAACTGTCATACCTTTTCCTATTTCTTGTCAAATAAGCATCACCCTCCCAAACACAATTGCTGAGAAAATTCAGAAATAAGCACTAGAAGTATTACTGAAAGACATGGAGAAATAGGTCCATAAATGCAATATTTGTCTTTAGTGGTCCCATCTAAAGTTTATCTTCTCATACCTTGGTATCTTGTATCACACACCACCTACTCAATGGCATTAGAAAAGTACCTGAACAAGTTGATCAAGTCCTCCCTAAATCTTACCACCAAGGAAATTAATTAGAGCTTCTCCCAATTATATAGGTCTCACACTAGATGCAACATTGACTCTTCCAAACCAGATTAGTCCACATATAAATTATTAACAAATGAGCTTGAATGTACATTATCACAGGGACAAGAGAAGGCAGTGAGAAAAGAACTCACTAGGAGAAAAAGAACAAAGTCAATTCTGGTCAAGTGGGGCTGACAGCGACATCTATACTTTAGACTGGGGTGCACAGTGCAACTCACCACCATTTTTTTTCACAGACTCACCTTCCACTATCCCCTAAAACCCTTTAGTCAAGGTTCATGATGCTGCAAATAAGCCATCAACAAGATAAAAACATGTAATATGTCTTACAATGCTCAATTTTGTAAAAATATGACAGGGAAAATCACACATAGACAAACCAGACCATTTAAAAGCAGTCTATATTCTACATACACACTAATGAATGATATGAAACAAATTTGGAATTTTTTTTCTAATTGGAGTCTCACTCTGTCACCCAGACTGGAGTGCAGTGGCCACTCCTAGCCACTGCAGCCTTGACTTGCTGGGCTCCGACGATCCTTCCACCTTGCCTTCCAAGTCACCGGAACTACAGGCGTGTGATACCATGCACGGCTATTTTTTTTTTATTTATTGTAGAGATGAGGCATCACCAAGTTGCCCAGGTGGGTCTCGAACCCGTGGGCTTGGGCAATTCACTCACCTCGGCCTCCCAAAGCTTGGGATTACAGGCTGAGCCACTGAGCCCAGATACAAATTTGGAAGCTATACTAGGATTATTCTCTTCAGGTACAGAATTCACAACAGTTTCTGGACTATCCACCTACGTGAAAAATATTATATTGTTTGTTCTGCTAATACAAAATGAGTGTTTCAACTTCTCAAAGAAATAAAAAAATCCACATGAATTTCTTATTTCCTGCACTCTTGTCTGTCCTGTTTTTGATTCTCCATTAATGTCTTTTTCTTTCTCTAACAATTGTCCTCTACATTTTGCCTGGCATTCCACCCAAGCATGGTAGATGAAGAATCCTAGATTCCCAAGATTTTATAGTGGCTGTTTGCAAAGAGGGGGAGGCTTCAGTAAATTCTGCACTGTATTCTCTTATGGGAGAAGAGAGAAAGTATTCTGAATGCCTCTCAAGTGTACAAGAGCAGGATGGTAGGGTGTTTGCATCACCCAGAGAGTCAGAGGTATAATATTATATGTATAAATTTATGGACAAAAGAATTTCAGCCAAAGGCCAGAAGATGAAGATTTTATAGTCAGTTATGTCTTCCACCATCCTAGTGTTAGCTTCTAGGGGGCAGAGTACATTTTGTGAACATGAAAAAATGTTTAAAACACATTGGAAAGAAGACTCTAGCTTTGGAGGTTGACAGAAAGTAACATCCAGTATATTGAAAGAATACAAACTCAAGGTTTATCTCAGAAACAATACCTAAAATCAGGGCAAAGAACGGAGAGCAGAAAAGACATCAAGTAGAAACTGGCTCATTTGGCACTGCCCAAGGAAGATAGGATTCAAGAAAAAACTACAAAAGCGAAGGACCACACATCATTTCCTACAAGCTGCACTCAATGGATTTCATTCTGTTCTTCAACCATGTTACAAAAGAACCTATTTATTCTCTTCCTTCGGTCCTTAAAAACTGCATTAATTCACTCATCAGATTCACTGACATGATTTCAGAGTAACTGTAATGTCTCCAACTAAACAGCATTTTTCTTCATCTTCAAAGATATTAACTGGATATATGTATAACATATATCTAAACATATGTAATATGAAATATGACATAAAATATAAACAACTGTTAGTAATATTAATGAACATCTATGAGAAACATTGAGATGATCTCCCTAGCATCAGAGTCTGGAGGAACATAGGACTATCATTTCTGTCCTGCAGGACTTTGTCTACCCAGAGTCCAGCCACTTGGCTGCTGTTATACCTTCCTACCAAGCCCTTCCAACCAAACCCATCATCCTGTTGGGAACCTGACCTCCCTATCAGCTATCTCATAGCTTCAACTGTCTTCTTGGTGAAATCACTCTCCCACCAAACCTACCCCCACCTGGTAGAATCTTGGAGTTACCATGGAATTGTCTGTAAATACATTTGAATCATCAGAAGGAACCAGTGACCAGTACAACCAGTGACTTTCCTACCAGACACATGCACTCTTTGGCTTCAGCCACCAACACAACCTCTAGTATCAACTCCACATCCCTTATATCTACAATTGATGTTTCCTCTTCTCTGACCATGTCAGGTAGGAAAAGAAAATGTTAACCCTTTTTTCATTAGATTTCTTTCCTTCTAAATTCAGTAGAAGAGTCAAAAGAGCCTGGACTATTGACGGCAAGTCTTCAACTAGAAATCTAGAGACCTAATTTCAGTTTTGCTTTGACATCACTAGCTTTGGGTAAAAGCTTTAAATAACTTTCTGAGATAAAATCTGTTTCCTTTTCTGTTACATGATGATAATGATCCATTATTACCTCTATCCCGAACTCAAGAAAAACCTTGAGTTTTAAGGGACTTACATAAATACAATGAAATCAGAGACTTTTTAAGAGGGTATTTTTCAACAGATACAGAGAAATCCTAGATGGTGTAGAAAACTAGCAATATGTCCCAAGATGTTTCATCAGTTATACTCTAGGTCAACTAATATTTCAACCTCAGAATTTAAAAGTAAGTGATATTCAAAAAGTAATATACACATGTTTTGATGCTTTCTACTTAAACAAGGGCAAAGAGAAAATAGAAAAGACAGTACTGGTTTTTAAGGCGACCAATATTTGGGGTTAAGGATGTTAGGGACATAAAACTGACACGGGACAGAAATACAAAATGAGGGATATAGGAATGAGACAGAGGTGTTTCCAAGATAAAAGAGGTTGTTTAGGAAAGTATATTGAGGAGAAACAAATATTTTCAAATAAAACAGAAACAGCAATAAGAGGAAATTTAATCCGAGAAACGGAAAATGAGGTTGGTTTTAGCAGAAACTTAGATTAATCAACTAGAAAGGAAACTAAGGCTAGAATACAGTATCATTAAGAATTATAGGCTATCAGAAAAGTAGTGTTCAGCAGGTTGGTCCTTTTCTTTTTTTTGTTTTTTTGAGTTGGAGTCTCACTCTGTCACCCAGACTGAAGTGCAGTGGCCACTTTTATATTGCCTCTCTGAACAGTTGACAGTTGACAGTTTTGGTTTTTTTTTTAATTTTAATTTACCTGTCATCCTTGCACAAAGGCCATGCTAAACTTCTCTGTATTAGCGGGGCTCGGTGGCTCAGCCTATAATCCCGTGTCTTTGGGAGGCTGAGTTGAGTGGATTGCCTGAGCCCACGGGTTCAAGACCCGCCTGGGCAGCGAGACCTCATCTCTACAATAAATGAAAAAATCAGCCGGACGTGGTAGTGCATGCCTGTAATTCCAGCTACTTGGAAGGCTGAGGCGGAAGGATTGCCGGAGCTCAGCAGGTCGAGTTTGCGGTGGCCGGGAGAGGCCACTGCACTCCAGTCTGTGTGAGAGAGTGAGACTCCAACTCAAAAAAAACCCCAAAAAAACTTGAAAAACTTATCTGTATTGTTTCAATTTTAGTATATCTTGGCAAAGCAACCAAGACACTGGATCACTATGAATATATTGAAGTATGGTTTAGTAATGATGCTTTATCTGAATGTGAAACTAATAAAAGTGGTCAGGCAGACAGCTATGGAAAATGAATTTCCAGTGTTCTATATCTTCCAATTTTTGAACTATACAAGTTTTTCACCTATTATCAATTAAATTAATACTTTTAAAATATGGGTGTCTCTTAAATCTCATCATAAGAATAAATTCTTTTGTCATAAGCAGGTTTCAAGTATAGGCTGTTTTTCATCTGTACAATAATTGTACTCCTAAAACAGAGGAAATACTGATTAACAATTAACTGTTTTTAGACCTAGAATAAAAAGAAAGACTTACCTAAGAATACAAAGTCAGAGCTCTAACTCCACATGCATCTAAAATAATGAACTGGAGTTCCTTGGGGTGTCCCATATTATAAATTGTCTTTTAATAAGATTCTAGAAATGATGGATTTTTTTTTCAATTCTGGGAATACTATTTTCCACAATGGGAAAGATTATATCCAGGTTTTGATGATAAACATTTAAAAAAACTTCATGATGCCTCTTGTATGTTCTTTTCTGCTTATCAGGTTATGTTAATATAAATATCCATTTTTATTAGGATTAATATCTGTCACTTGCCTGGCAATAGTCAAAGATTATGAACGAGCTCAATAGCAGAACTCCTTTATACCTGCTGTTTTGCTCACTGCTTTGTGACAGTTTTTATTGAAACATTTGTCTACATACATAATCACTACCTATATATTCACATTTACTGTATTTTGCTGCTTGCTAAATATGTCTTACTAATGTAGTTTCACTGTCTATGTATACTGGTTAGAAATTCATTCCAAATCGCCTTCTCTTGTGAGTTGTTACTTGGTTCATTTATTCACTAAAATGGATAGTATTCAATTTTATAATACCGCCCACATAAAATGACAGAACTTCATTGATTAGTAATTTACTATACTATGATCTTGCCACATACCCAGATTTTCATTGTTATCCACAAATTCTTTTTTTTTTTTTTTGAGTTGAAGTCTCACTCTGTCACCCAGACTCGAGTGCAGTGGCCACTCCCAGCCACTGCAGCCTCGACCTGCTGGGCTCTGGCGATCCTGCCGCCTCAGCCTTCCAAGTAGCCGGAATTACAGGCATGCACTACTACGCCTGGATGATTTTTTGGTTTATTGTAGAGGTGAGGTCTCGCCAAGTTGCCCAGGCAGGTCTCGAACTCGCAGGCTCATGCAATCCACTCACCTCAGCCTCCCAAAGGCACGGGATTACAGGCTGAGCCACCAAGCCCGGCTCACATATTCTTTATAGTTCTGTAATACTATATACAACTTTCATAATTTTCTCTTTTGTCTTTCCAGAAGTTACTGTCTTCCTTATATAAATCATATGTAATGTATCATTTGTATTCATCTATGAATGATGACTGTTATTATTATGAGAACCACTTCATAAACTAGTAACCTGAAGACCAGAGTTTAATAATTTGTTTTTCTCTCAAACAGTTTTTCTTGACAGCCAACTCTCAGGCAGTTATATTGACCTAGAATTACAATCCAGTCTTGATTTTAATAAATAATGAACTGTTAGACTAAGTAGCCTGGGTTAAAAGCAAACTCTAGGAAAAAGCATGTGGCCTGCTTCAGCAAAATGAAACACTTAAGATGATGACAGTAATATCTGTTACTATTGTCTAATAAAACAAAAAAAGTCAATATTGAAAGATATATACCTCCCAGTTGCTGATCTTTACTCAGAACAGAGTGCTGGCAAGAATGGCAGGTTTTGCAACTTGATAATGATACATTAAATGTGCCAAGGTAAATCTGACCTTTCTGAGCGTCTATTTTCTCATATATAAAATGAAAATGT
>NW_007248012.1:0-10094 GCF_000164805.1 Carlito syrichta | reverse complement strand
ATCAGATCACAGAAACACAAAATTTATAAAATTGAATAAAACTAATGGTTAATAGAGATTTAGCCAGCTAAATGTGAAACATATAATTCTATACCTACCTCTTTACTAAGATTTATCATTAACAAACCAAACTGCTACTATAGAATTTAAAATTTAAAGATTAACATCATTTTCCTCAATTATATTTTCTATTCTTATTTAAAATATCTTATTCTTGAAGACTTCAAAAAATATATTCAGACCAATATTTCTTGTGAAATCTTACCTAGAATTATATTTATTATTTGTTTTTTGATCAAGTAAAGTCTATCACTATTGCAGTGGCCCTAGGATAGACTCTACAGTTAACAATCAGCTACTTTGTTGTCTGTGGTTTTTCTGATTATATTTATGATTATCATTGCTAGATTGTGCAGTCTTACATGATCAATATTAACCACAATTGACCATATACATTAAAATTAAATTATACTGTTGTGTTAGTTACATTTCAACAGCTCAGAATTCACATATGGCTACCACATTGTGCAGCTTGGACAAAGATTTGTTTGATCACTACAGAAAATCCTACTGTACAGTGTTGGTATAAGAGATTAATTTGAGCATGTTTGGTGTTACAACCCAGAGCACGATCCTTACCAGTTCTTAGTCCAGGAGTCTCAGAGCCTTAGCTACTTCCCTAGCTGGTAAAGATCCTAGGTTCTCACTACACATTCTGGAAGAATTTCAATGATATCAAGTGTGTGACTGGCAGATCAGACCAGGAGCCTTTGACTTCTCTCCCTAACTCTTATTATTATGCCCTGTGGATTTGCACACAAAAAAGTTATAAAATCACATCTTTGATATCTTATGTGGATCACAGATTTTAAGTCTTACCTCCCTCGTGACTAACATAAGAGAAGGGATGCAAAAAGCACTAAAATGTGTATTTATTTTTATGTGTTTAACCTCAGTCACCTTCAAAGGACACTCTATTTGATATAAGATACCTAGTGAGAAGTGTTTTTTTACTGATCAAAACAGTTTGTGAGCTATTAATGTTTCTTTTTGAAACATTTAGTTAATCTGCCATCTTTTGTTTCACTTTTATCTCATTGGAAAACGTTTCCCCTTAAGGACTCTTTTCATCCAGAGAAGGAAAAAAAATTACATACTGGAGGTGAAATTGGGTGGATATAGAGAGTGGGTATGAGGGCCACATTGTTTTTGGTCAAAAACTGCTGAACTCTCAGCATGGAGCACTCATATATCACCCATCACAAAATGTGCAAATAGGTCTATAGAATCATCAACAAAATTTCACTATAATGGAACACAGTCTTTCACAACAATGCTAGTTGGCATACGGATGCCTGGATTTCTAGAACACTTACCTACTGGGTGAAGCCTATACTACAAGGAAGCCTCCCAAAAAAAATTCTTGTTTGGGAAGGCCCCCTTGTATATTCTGAGGCTCCAGTTGTTTTCTTGTCTTTTGTCCTCAACTAGATGACTAGATTATTGAGGTAAGGAATCATTTTGTATTCTGTATGCAATCTGGCCTACTGATAAATGTAATAATATTAGTTTCATGAATAGCTATAAAAACAAAATAAGTCAAGACTCATCAGATTCCAATATCTATGATTGTTCAAGTTTCTATGACCAAAAAATACCATTAGATGGCAGAAAAACTCCACAAAAGAGAGTGATACTGTCGTATTATCAGCAGAGAGCCCTTAAAGCTTTAATGGCATCTGTGATGTGACCAGAGACACTTGAGGAGGAGGTTCCAAAGTGCTGAGATGTAGGACAGACTGCTCCATTCTCTGTACTATAACTTGGAAATCTGACCTTGCCCTTCCTCCTGTCTTGGCTGTGTCTTCCAAAGTCTATCTGCCATGGACCGAATAGTGCTCCCCATATTCAAATGTTGAAGCTCTCTCCCCAGTGTGTTTGAATTTGGAGACATAACTATGAGAATGCAATTAAAGTTAAATGAGGTCATGAGGATGTTAAACTAATTCCATAGGACAAGTGTCCTTATAAGACACACAAGAGACTTCTCTGGATCCCTGACCCAAGACACCAAGAAAAGGCTATTTAAGGACACAACAAGAAAATCATTAACAAAAAGCACGGAGGACAATCCTCACAAGAAACAAACCTTGATGGATCTTGATCCTGAAGTTTACAGTCTTGAGAAATGTAACAAATTTTGAGTTGAGCCTGGTGCCTCACTCCTGTAATCCAAACATTTTGAGAGTCTAAGGATTGCTTGAGCCAAGGAGTTCCAGACCAGCTTAAGCAACACAGTGGAACCTTAGGAAAAAAAAGAAAAATTTTAGTTGTGGTAATGCACACCTGGAGTCTCCCAGCTGTTCAGAAGACTGAGTTAGGAAGATTGCATGAGTACATGAGGTAGGGGCTGAGGCCTGGGGTGATGATTATGCCACTGCACACCAGCCTAAGTGACAGAGAGAGACCTTGGCTCAAAAAAAGAGAAAGAAAAAGACAGAAAGAAAGAAAGAAAGAAAGAAGAAAAAGAGAAAGAGAAAAAGAAAGAAAAAAAGAAAAGAAAAGAAAGAAGGAAGGAAAGAAGGAAGGAAGGAAAGAAAGAAAGAAACAAAGAAACAAAGAAAGAAAGAAACAAAGAAAGAAAGATTGTTGTTTTAAACAATCGAACCCTGGATATTTTGATATAACACTCCAAGAAAACTCACACTATTCCAACTATCCCTGAGGAGGATCAGCCTCGGAAGATACCTGGTAGACAGAGCAGCCCAGTTTTGCTCCTGTGTGTCCTTCTGTTCTGACTGTTCATCTGAGAAAGGAAAACTAAGACTTTATCCTCATTTATTCAAACTTTACAAAATACTTTCATGAAGATGAACTTTTTTTGTTTTGCTTTCTGATCAGAATTGCATTCAATCAAATAAGTTGCTGCCTTGTATTAATGCTTGAGGATGTCAATGTTTTATTCCCACATAAATGCCTGTGGAAATGTTGTGTGCACCCCATCTTTAACCTTCTTCTCTGTGTCCTAAAAGAGAAACTCACAGTCACTTACAGGGCCAGAGTATTAATAACATCCTAACCTGACATTAGCAGAACGCAGTCAAGCTCTGAGCTCCTGCTGGTTCATGCTGTCTTCTGGTCACAATGCCTACAATGCCAAGGATAATAGGCCTGGATGTGTGTCACTCTGGCCATTAGCAGTTGAATTGCCTTCTAGGATATGTGTCCCCTTCTCCTGTCACCCTTCATGCAATGTCTCCTCAGTTGTAGTTCTGCCTAGGGGTCATTGCGGTTCTGGAGTCTTCTCAGGGAAAAAGGCAGGGGCAGCTCTGAAATTGTGTCCCCTCTCCTCCACACAACCTTCCCGCCTCATCTGTCGAAACCTCCAGTGCAACTCCTCGACATCACTGCATAGAGTACATCAAGATATTTTCTCCCACCTCCTACTCTGATTCCATGACACCAATTCATCCTCACTTCTGTTGTGATTGTCTGCATCTTCAGAGCTGTGACTCTTGTTTATCACTTACATCCTGGCCCATTGCTGACCTGTAGTTCTGACTCCACTGCACGAATGCTACTGGAGGGTCATGGAAGCAGTGGTTCTTGGATTCCAGAAAGTAAGTGGTAAATCTTTAGATTTTGTGCACAGGCAGGTCAAACCTGATTGTGAACAGAATCCCAGCAGCTGTGTGAGCCATGAAAGCTAGGCAGGAAGATCACACATTTCTGCAGTCAGATGGGAGGCTCTCAACAGGCATTGGAGTTATTTCAGTCTGTGACCACAACAGTCACTGAGCCTCATGTCCTGCTTTGTGTGATGGGAGTCACTAGGAGAGTAGCTCATGTTTAGCTCTGGTAACACATTCTTAGTCATTCAGAGCCCACACTCACTGCCAATCCACTGAACATCTGGTGTTCTGTGCTTCTGAGACCATCTCAAGTCACTCAGCTTCCTCAGCAATGGGTGGATCACTGCTCTATCCAGGAGAGACTTGTGGGTAGGTCCTGGGCCTCATGAGGCTCTGCCTGTGACATGGGGAAGGACTGTGTAGTAATGCACTCACTGCTGGTGTTAAATGTTCAGTGAGTTTGTGAAATCTTAAAATAATGTTATGTCTGAGCACTTAAAGTTGTACATACCTATGTATAAAAATTCACATTGCATTTATTTGTATTATGACTACATAATATATAAGATAGGTTCATATGATTATTTCTAAATATTTTATATATTTGATAAGTATTTGTTATAACATACATATAGCAAATAAATACATATGTACATATGTGTATATCATAAAAACTTTACATTTATGTGTATGTATATACACATGCATATATAAATGTGTGCATCCTGCATACCTATTCCTTCTAACTATCCCATTGTTTTGATGAGTAAAGACTCTAGGGGTGGGAATATTTGCTTACCCTCCATCTTTTGCTCCATCTGGGTCCCAACCACTCAGGACCAGTGAGGGCAGAGTAGAGAACAGCCAGCCTCAGGAGCTCAGACACTCCCCTAAGCCCTGGTCTCTGAAATTTTCACCATTTTTTCTTAGACTGACACACTTTCAATCTAAAACAGGTTAGACAAAGATAGATAAATTTTCTATAGGCAAGTTTGAGGAAGCATTAAGACATTGTGCTGTAGGCCAAGCTGGCAGCCTATCCATCCCCTCATTACATCTCCATCAGATGTAAGACAAGGGCTAACCATTTAACTCATGGTTTAGCATAATAATCTCCAAGAAACTTTCAGGCTCCTTAGCTGGCTGAAGTCATATAAATGATAATCAGACTACTTTTTTGCTAAATACCTTATAGATTGGAAAGATCTGGCAGGTCTCTTGCTGGAAAATCTCCTTTTTTCTCCTTCCATCTACCCCACCATCATGGCAGCTGCCATGTGACTAACCCACCCATCTGCCTGCTGTCCATCACCTGCTACCAGTACCTGCACGTCCCTTCATGATGATGTGGAGCAGGCCACCACCCAATCACCTTAATGACATTCCTTCATCAAAGGGAAGGAGTAAAAAGACTCAACCACAGCATCCAGAAGGCTTTGTCAGGCCACTGTTACCATTGCCTGCAAAGCCATATTGTGGCAATGTGCTCTTTGAGCTATGACCAGGTCATGTTTCCTGCCTTTGTCCCCCTTCCCTACCTTAGGGAAGCTAATCTCCTCTTTCTATTTCTTTCTAATTTACTTTTAAAATCAACTATTCTTTTTTTTTTTTTTTTGAGTTGGAGTCTCACTGTGTCGCCCAAACTGGAGTGCAGTGGCCGCTCCCGGCCACTGCAGCCTCGACCTGCTGGGCTCCGGCGATCCTTCTGCCTCAGTCTTCCGAGTAGCTGGAATTACAGGCACGCGCTACCATGCCTGGCTGATTTTTTTATTTATTGTTGAGATGAGGTCTCACTGCCCAGGCGGGTCTCGAACCCGCAGGCTCAGGCAGTCCACTCACCTCAGCCTCCCAAAGGCACGGGATTACAGGCTGAGCCACCGAGCCCAGCTTCAACTATAGTTTCTAACCTAACTTCTGTGCAATTCTTTGCATCTTTCACATGGCACCAGAGTGCACACCATGCACCGACATCCCCAGTGAGCCTGAGCTAACATTCTGGAGGACCCACTGGGAGTGTGCCTTAATAATAACACAGAAAAAGGAATAAATGCTATGTGCAATATAGAAGATCAGTAAAGGAAAATTAAAGATTTCCAAAATTTTAATAACTTTTCTAACTTTGAAAAATAAATTTAGTAAGAATTCGGACCAGATGTATTTCCAAGAGTGCGAATTTTCCAGTCTTTGGTTGGATCCATGAATTACAAAAATTTCCATTAGGGAGCATATTTCCAGGTGCAGAAATTCTGGAAATGCACTAGAAAAATAAGGCAGAATAATGAAGATAGATGACAATACTTCACTGAGCAGCTCACACTAGGACCCCTGGTAGTCAACCCAACCTGGAAACACAAAAGGTTTCTGATTATTCCAGCAGAGAGGTGAGGGAGCTGGGATATTTATATACATCTTCTGTCAACACTAATTGAGGTCTTTTGTACTTGGATCCCAGATCTTTCTCCATGTACACTGGTGCCTGGTTGACAGGAGGCAGTGACTCTCCTTCAAGTGCAGGCAAGGAGGCAGGAATCAGGGTGAGGATGATAACCCCATTTGCTTCACACAAGTAAAAGAGGAAGTGCACTGCCAGTGAAAACCAGGCCCATACACAGACCAGCCGTTGTTTTCATTGAAGCAGAGATGAGGTCTCAGTTGTCAGCCCTTCATGCTTATGATCTGTTGTAGGTAATACTGAATAGGGGTAAAACAGGAAATCTCTGCACTGGAATAAGGAGTAGCCAATTTTGTCCCTGGGAACTAAAGAGACCAATAGCACTGGATAAAAGTGGATCTATGGGTGGTATACATAAGGAATCATGATATTATCTTAGTTTACCTATAGTAAACAATGTGACCTTATACTGGTAATAACAATGAAGCAAGGTCATTACAAAATATTGTATAATATTTTCACATTTTGGTAAACATTTTTTTATGTTAAAGCAATTTTGCATTCGCAAAAATGCAAGTATAGCATGTTCTTTCCCATCAGAACTATCTGAGATTAAGTTAAAGAACTTTGAGGCACACCCTCTAAGACTTTAATATGTGTTGCCTAAAAACATGGATATTCTTTTACATAATGCTAATGCAACTATGAAATGCATTACACCATCTAGTTCTTAGGTCCATTACGGTTGTGATAATTACCACCAACATCTCTTTTGCAACATTAGAGAAGTTACTATAGATATTCAAAGTCAGCATTGTTTTAACACACAGAGAAAGAAAGGCAATTTTACTGAGGAATTTGAGTCTCCTCTAAACTATCAGGACTAGAGAGACATGGGAATAAGACAGAAGTCATGGTCTAGTTTTCCCCTCAACCTAAGTAATCATCTCATGAAGCTGCTTACTATCATCACAATTAGCTATAAATTACTCTAACAGTGCCAAACAAGGAACACCACAACCCATATAATGTATAGTTAATCAATAATAGATGTTGTTCCTCTAAACCAATGAGAATTCCTAAAAAGAAAACTTGATATCAGTCCACTCCATATTCACAGTTTTTGTCTGTAGAAACCTGCTTGTAACAAAAGCTAAACGAAGCTCATATCCAAGGTTACTTGGGTCTCACTCTTTCAGGAGCTGGCCTCATCATGGCTGAAGTCAGCTAGTAAATTATATTTTATGCCTCTTCTTCTGTCCTTAGGTCACCAACATGGGATCAGAATCTAAACTAAAATCTCTCATAGCGTGGGGTATGGCATTATGGGTGGTCATGGGTTTGTGGCCTTCCAAAATTTTGCTAAAAAATTATTGACATGAGAAGATTGATCAATAGGATAAAAAACATGCAAGGTTATTTAATGTATATACATAAGAGTCTTCACAATGAAGACCCAACCCAATAATAAAATACAGAAGCGTGTATATCATCCTGAGTCCACAGAAAGAATGCAAACTCGGATGATCACCAAAACGCAGTAATGTGGGTAAATCAGCTTTAGTGGCAAGACATGGTTTGAGAAAAACAAAGTGCTGTGGCAGCAAAGTTTGCCTTGATATGTAAAGAAAGCTTTCCTCAGAGAGAATAGATGACAACTATATCTTTTCATACATTTGAAGATATTGGACTCACAAATTTCCCTAATTTGAGAATGGTGAAGGAATAGGAGGCATGACTACACTAGTTGAGATTCTCTACGAAAGTAACTTTCTCCCTCCTCATTCTGCAAGACCTGAGGCAGCCACTGGAAAATGTGTCAAATAAGTATATTTCAGCATAAAATATTTTGATTTCCTTAAGTCTGCACCTTGAAACTTAGAACAAATGTTACATATTGATAGCCAAGTTGATATCTTTAGATAAATTGAGTTAGAGAATGTTAGATAGATATAAACAATGGTGTAAAAAGAAAGACTGGAATAAACAACAAAAAACAAAGAAAAATATATAGCCCCATATTTTCTATAGTTAGTCTCTTAGTCCAGAGACTAGATCATTTTGGTTAACTAGTTGTGTCCCATTCCAGGAGACGACATTGTAGGTGAGCTAGGCCTCTATGTATGATGCAGGCTATCAGATCTCTGATAAGAAGCATTTCTGTAGAAACAGAAGAAAAACAAAGCTTAATGTCTGGAATGGTAAGTTTATAGGATAACTTTTCTATAAGTTCTGAGTCACACTCAGTATGCATTGGTGATATGATAGTTCAAACCAGGCTTTCAACCAAATTTTTGATATGTCATTACATATGCACGCAGAAATGAAGCTTGTTATATAAAATGCTGTTATATTTTTTCTAAAGTATCAGATTGTCGGGATTCAAGAAAAAAACACAATGTTAATTTCTAGTGATTTAGGTCAGAAAAATGAGAGAAAAAAATGAAAGTATTAGTCTGGCACTTTGTAGCCAGAAAGGAATACAGTATACATTCTAAATAAATTGCAGATAAATAACAGAAATTCAAAATTAATGAGCAAGTCTAGACTATAATATAGGTGTTCTACAGTTTTTTATAAATAATAATTTTCCTTTCTACAGTGTCCTATATTTACCAAACAACACATCCTAGTAGGAATTTTTTATTCGTAAAATAAGATTTAGTGTTATTATAGTTGCCTTGATTCTTTGCAGAAATGCAGCATAGAACACTTATTGGCCATATAGGCTCTTTTCAGATTGAATTTGCCATAGTATTTGTGGTTGTTATTATTATTGTTGCTTAAGGGAGAACATCTTTCTCTTTCACACACACTGGAGTGCAGTGCTGTAATCATAGCTCACTACAGTCTCAAACTCTCAGATTCAAGCAATCCTCAAACGTCAGCTTCCCAATTACCTGAAATACTACAGGTGCGCACCAACATGCCTGATTGGAACTTTTAAAAATAAGAAATCTCTGGTTAGATTTTTTCTAGAGTCCAGTCAATAATTTTAAATCCCTGCAGATACATGTATTTTCTTGAGGTCACAAAATAAATTAACATATCTGCGCCTGTCAAAAAGTGACATTCTTTTCATACCACAGGATAGCAAAACATCAAAGAAAATGCATAGATAATATACAAGCCTAGACTTTTCAAGAAGGTTTTATTGGATCTATAGAGTCAACTTCAATTCTTCAAAGCAAGTCTACTCACATCTGAAAATAGCCATTCCATTCCAAAACATTACTAAAATAACGAGTGTCTCCAATGCAACAGATAATAGCTTCTTACTGAGATTATGCAAAGAACTGTATTGTCATAAGTTTAGAATACTCACAAATAGTTTCCAAAATCTGGAGAAATGAGGTAGAAAAAAATAAGCTTAAAATTTTATTCATAGAATACTTTACTCAATTGTTAAAACCTATAAGGAGGTAAAATGAAAAGGGTGTTTTTTTAACCTAAGAGAAAAAGCAAAAGGAATTATCAATATTTAAAACATAATAAGTCATGAAATTACTCCTGTCATCTATTAGTTTAATGTCCTGTGATTAACTTTCTTCTGTTCATTATTGGGGCAGCAATTTTCATGAATGTATCATATTTCCACTGAGAGTCTTGGAAGTTTTTTTCTCTAGCCCAATGCTACAATCTCTAAAATTATCAGAAGCTTTCAAGTCCTTTTCTTAAATTTCAGTGAAGAAAACGGTTTGTACTGTATTCACAGAATACTTTTTGAGAAGAATAAAAGTAAAACATAATTGTGCATGACAAAAGTTTTAGAATAGTCATGATTAAAAGCATAATTAGCTGGGCTCGGTGGCTCAGCCTGTAATCCCATGCCTTTCGGAGGCTGAGGTGAGTGGATTGCCTGAGTCCACGGGTTCGAGACCCGCCTGGGCAGCGAGACCTCATCTCTACAATAAATCAAAAAATCAGCCGGGCGTGGTAGCGAACGCCTGTAATTCCCGCTACTCGGAAGGCTGAGGCTACTCAGAAGGATCGCTGGATCCCAGCAAGTGAGGCTGCGGTGGCCGGGAGCGGCCACTGCACTCCAGTCTGGGCGATTGGGTGAGAATCCA
>NW_007248011.1:28084-34416 GCF_000164805.1 Carlito syrichta | reverse complement strand
GCCAATCATTTTCTTTGCAAATGGTTCTGCACTATAGCGCAACATAAACACTATTTTCCCACACTGCAAGGTCCCATTGCCCACAGATCAGTCCTAGCTTCAGAGACATGCACTTTTTGAAAAATAATGTTCTGGGCAATTGAGGAGAGAAGTGCCCTCTGCAGGGTTTCAGGAATTCTTTCTGCTTTACCCTTTAAAAGTAACAGACACCAGGAAGGCTCCTGGCCCATTTTCCTCTTGGGAGGACTCTGTGATAAGTTTCCTCCTTTGCAGCTAGAAGCTGCAGACACTTAAGTCATTGGAAACTCTGCATGTGAGCTGGAATTGAAGCTCAATTCAAAAACAGAATTTCAAGGATCACCCATGTCAGAGATGCATCATGGGGCTCCCCTGACAGTGCTCATATGAGGGTTACTTGCTTGGTGCAAAGACCAGTATCAGGGAAAGCAGAACACATCATACATATGCTGCACAAGCCCCTTGGCCTCTTTGTGCCTCAGTTTCCTCATTTGAAAAAAAAATGAGTGGATCTTAAGACATGCTTTTCATAGTTCATAATGGGCTTCTACCCTGCTAATCAATAGCTGGATGACGTTTTTACACATCAACAGTTGTTTACGCATGTTCATCTTCCATATCACTTACAACTTGTGTAAAAAATGCATGTTTTTCCAGGCTTAAAATGTTCTGAAGCTCAGTTCTGTGAGTAAATTGTAACCCAGATTTCTACAAAAAAGGAAACAAGCAAAGAAGGAAAAGGTATTATTTCAGAGTATTCATCATTTGGCAGGGATCCTAATTTACATATGATGAAGCATGACCTCAGGACTTTCTCTACACACTAAGGAAATCTCACCAGAATGTACTGGCTTCTGACCCATACTTTCATATTTGTACATGAGATGCATGAGCTACACAATAGTGAATGCTCAAAACATCCGTGTCCATCATCTTTATTTCTCTGGAGCAGGGCTTCACAGCTTCGGTGCTACTGGCCTTTTGGGCTGTGCAGTTCTCTGTTGTGGGGTTTGTCCTGGACCCTGCAGGGTGTTCAGCAGCATTCCTGTCCTCTACCTGTCAGATGGTGACAACTAGAACTGTTTCCAGATGTTGCCAGATGTCACCTGGGGGCAAAATCACACTAGCTGCGAACCACTGCTCTCCAATGATTCTCTGTGACCTGTGTAATAATTATCTCAATAATCTTTGCTAGAGATCAAAAGGACTTGCTATATAATTCCAGAAACTTTCTACTAGTAAGACTATAATCGTAGTTCAAAGTGAATAGCAAAAAAGGTTTACAAATACATTTTTTATAAAAGTTTCAAATATAATGAAGTCACGTCTGTAACTTACACAACCCACAGGAATGGTAGTGACTCAAATGGTCGTCTCTCAATGAACTATATTTTATTGCAGGACAAATCTCTAGGAAAAGGACAAAGAAAGTATTGCCTTGATTCGCCATTGAAAACCAAATTAGGAGGAATAAACAACAGAGTTTGGAATAATAAAATGGAACACACAGTCTTTGTCTAAACTATAAACATTTGGACTTGTGTTGAGTTTCCTAGAGCACTGACCTGCCTACACCACTCCTGGAGTCTCACTTTCATGCTCTTCATAAATAAAATACCTCTACACACATCTTGAGAGATTCCCAACATCAGAAGACTTGATTGGATGACCTTTTGTAGTCTCATGAAATTCTAGAATGTGAGCACGAGATTTTTATCTTTCTATATAATTTCTAATATTAAAAAGGAATTTTCTCACATTAATATACTTTCCTGGTTCAGGTCTGTTTTTCTAAGTCAGTTTAATACTAGAAGAAATATAAGCTATGCTTTCACATTATTTGAAAGAAAGTTTCCCCAGTAATACTCAATTCAAATCATATCAACATAATCAATTTCTATCATATTAACAGAAGCTCATTGTTGGTTTTATCTTGCCCTAATATCCTGTGAAAGTAAGTTCTTCAGCTGTCCAGTGGTGGGACAACCAGAAAACAACATGGAACTAGACTGTGATGTGGAAACCCCCATTCGTGACTAGAGTTGCCGCCGTTTCCAGCGACTCCAGCTTGCCCCCATTTTCACCAGATGGCGTAATTGTTGTCTGACTATCTCCATCTCAGTCTCCCTCTCCAATTCATCCTGTACACAGGTACCAGGTGAACTCTCCAGAACTGGTTCTCAAAACCAGCATCACTTGGGAATTCACTGAAGATACAAATTCTTGGCATTGCCCCAGCCTGAATGACCAGTAACTGGGGTGGAATAGAGAACCGAGGGCTATCAAGTCCTCCAAGTGCCTGAGATGCAGGCCCAAGTCTGTGTTAGAGTACTGCTGTGATAACATGGATCTCAGGATGGCTCCTTTGCTTGGCATTCAAAGTCCTGGGAGATCAGGTTCCAGACTCCTCTTCTCCCACCTTGGACTCACAGGGACTCAGGACAGTCCTCAAACACTTTTGGCCCTTCTTCCATTTTCCTTTTGTAAGTTTAGAATATTCTCCCCAAGATGTGTGTCTGATGCTACCCAGTGGCCTTTCAAGGCCTTCGTCAAATGGCATTACTTCTCATATGAAGCAGCAAGCTTCATAGCAGTGTGATAATAATGCCTTCCCAGAAGGCAAACGGAAGTCTATGCCCTCTTCTTGGCTCCAAAAGCAGCGTATCCCCCTTGGGGCCTAAGTCTAGTTCTTTTTTAATGCAATTATTTTGCCATCGTGTTGCTCCTCAGCACAGACTCCTTGAGAGCAAGGACTGGGTCTTGCTCATTTGCCCTGCCCATCATGTTTAAGATTGACACATGGAAATAAACTCAAATATTTAGACAATAGACAGGAAGCTGCAAGTGAGTAGAAGGAAAATGACTGTTTTAAAAGTAATGAGTGTGTTTGTCCATGGCCCCTTTTCTGCCTCTGCTGCGCTCTGTCACCCACTCGGTGCTATGGGCTGCTATGGGTTGAGCGTCAGTGTTTGTTCCCTGGTGAAGGGGAGGAACCTTGTCTTTCTCCTCTCTGCATCCACCAGGTTAGGCACAGTGCTTGGCATAACCCTTTTGAGCTTTTTTAATTGACTGGCATTTCTCTTTAATAAATGAGACTACGTGTGCTAACTTGAAATGATTCGCTTACAAAGTATTTCATCTCAGAAGCAATGATGGACCTACTCCATTGAGCAGTCATCTCATTGACTTTTCCCCAAACAAAGCAGAGGTGACCAAGTCCAAAAGGACCATCTCTTCAAGGCCTCGAGGGTTTGATAACTCAGAGGACTGCCTTTTAGGGTCATAAGCAGCTCTCTAAGCCCACCTCCTTTACTTTCTACATTTGAAATATCGATTTGCTCAAGAACACCATTCATTAGGATTCATAACTTACACACCTCTGACCCTGCAAAGGGTACAAATCAAGCTTTCATAGCTAAGAACATAGTATCTTCTTATCTCTAAATGGACAGAAATACTAGGCAGGTGTTCCCTCCTTGGTGACAAGGTTGGGGAGTCCCATTTTGTTAAGAGTTGAGGCATTTCTGCTTTCCTTAGTTCAAACACTTCCAGTTCTATCACTTCATTATCATTTTAAATACCTATTTTTTCAATTTTTTTCAGTCGGAGTCTCACTCTGTCACCCAGGCTGAAGGGCAATGGCACGCTCACGGCTACTGTAATCGCAACCTGCTGGGCTCCGGCGATCCTCCCACCTCAGCCTTCCAAGTAGCTGGAACTACAGGCACCTGCCACCATGCCCAGCTAGTTTTTTTATTTATTGTAGAGAGAGGCCTTGCCAAGTTACCCAGGCTGGTCTTGAACTCGTGGGTTCAGACAATCCTCATCCCTCTGTCTCCCAAAGTGCTGGGATGGCAGACGTGAGCCACCACACCTGGCCTTAAACATCTATTTTTAATATAACAATTCTTGCCGTGAAATCCTTAATACCAGTCATTCACCTGGTAGCTTAATATTCTTCATAATATTATTTATATAATTCATCTGCTTAATTATTTAATATGTAAATGTCAATTTATTTCTGATTAAATTATCAAACTTTCTGGATTAATACAGTAAAATTAATGGAGGTGGTCTACATTTTTTTCTCCATTAGACAACAGTCTGAGGTTAACCTTACTTCCTCTCACTCAAATTCTTTTGGTGAAGGCCAGATAGTAAACACTTCAGGCTTTGTGGGCCACTTATGGTCTGTGTGGCATGTTCTTTCTTTCTTTTACAGCCATTTGAAACTGTAAAAACCAGTTGCTGTTGTTTTTTTTTTTTTATTTGAATTGGAGTCTCACTCCATTGCCCAGGCTGGAGTGCAGTGGCACACTCACAGCCACCCCAGTGCCAACCTGCTGGGCTCAGGCGATCCATCTGCCTCAACCTTCCAAGTAGCCAGAACTACAGGGGCACACTACCATGCCTGGCTAATTTTTGATTTATTATAGAGACGAGATCTCGCCAAGTTGCCAGGGCTGGCCTCAAACCCACGGGTTCAGGCAGTCCTCTCGCCTTGCCTTCCTAAAGTGCTGGGATTACAGGCTGAGCCACCAAGCCCAGCCTAAAAGCCATTCTTTTTTTTTCCAGTGAAATAGTTACAGTTTAATTACTGAAGAAAGTATACATTGATATAATTGTAATACCAAAATTTTAGAAATATGTGTCAGACCATGAAAATACACACACACACACACACACACACACACACACACATATACACAAACGCGCACACACACACACACACACACACATATATATATATATATATATATACACACCCTTTGACCCAATAAATCCTTTGCTGGGAACTCACACAAAATGAAAAAGAAAAGAAAGGAAAAAGCCCTAAGTGCACAAATATGTTGCAGAGATAGCTACAAGTTGGAAACAACCTAAATGTCCAGTAAGAGGGGAACGGCTAAGTAAGTTATTATATACTACACAAGAGAGAGATGTTTAAGTTGACAATTAGACAAACTTTATATCAGCATTTAACTAAAAAAAAAAGTTACAACATTGAAATTTTAGAGAAATTATGCATTTGAAAAAAGTTGAAATGAGTAGATAATTGCTTGCATGGCAAATTATAGGGTTTTTTTACATTTTATATCATGTTTTCATAAATATATAAAAATAGACTCATACGAGATACGTAAGTCTGTAATCAAAATAATTTGATACAGATGCCTAAAAATTGCTGAATGAGAAGACAGTGAGAAAGTTCCTGTTTTGTGATTCCTTTCTATAAGCAAGGGGCTTTGTTAACACTATGGGAGTTGATGACGTGTGTGCCACCTCATGTAAAGAAATCCTAATCACTGTGCTCCAAATCACTGTGTTTCCACACCAGACGAAGCTCAGGAAAGGGCAGTGATGCCTTTGTTCCTAGATGAGCAAGTATTTTCCCCATATAGTATGTACTCATCCACAAAAAAGTAAAATATATATATATAAATAAATATATATATAGTGCTAAATCCTAGAAATCAATCTAAAAACTTCTAGATAGGTAATTTAAATATTTCTAGTTTTGTAATTCACAAAACATGACACTGGATGGAATATTTTCCTCATCTGAAACAACTTTCAATATTAAGTGGTTATGCTTAACATAAAGAACTAGTTGTCACTTAAAATACTATTTTATCATTTGTCTATCACTATTTATAAATGCTATTAGGTTTGAAGACTAAATCTACTTTCAGTATTTTGTTGCAGAGTTTTGGAACCAGCTCCTTTAGAATGCTCTAACAGCTTGATGGCCTTGTCAGAGTTTTCAATATTTCTAAGCAGAGTCTCTGATCTTCTCTTAGTTTTCTTCTCATCTTCAAGAGCACAGTCAATTACTACGGATTGAAACTTCTTATCAACTGACCCAGATGGCACCTCAGACGAACATGCACTGTAGAGTGACATCAAATGACTCTTGGCATTTTCCAAATCATCCAGAAACTTAGTGACCACCTCATCATAACCCTCGTGGCATGCTTTAGGGATTCTCGCTGCTGGGGGTTTCTGATTGTTTCTGCGGACACGTCAACAGTGAGCATTCGTCCCACCGAGCGGCTTGCGGTCCGATTTAATTCTTCTCTTTCTCGGTCACTGATCTGCCTCGCGTCCTGGCTCTCCGGGATACTGTGGATCGTTTCCCGGAGGATTTGTTCCCCTTGGTCAACAGCAGTGGCTGCTTCTTTCAAAGCTTCCACCCGGAGCTCCAGCTGGTCCGGGCTCTCCAGCAGGCGGCTGGACTGTCGGCCATGGAGGACGAGCGGCAGAAGCGCCCCTTCTTGGCTTGGGCGCGGACCCGTCGGAGCCGTCAGAGCCTC
>NW_007248011.1:20673-27975 GCF_000164805.1 Carlito syrichta | reverse complement strand
CCGTGGGGAGGGCCTCTGAGACTCCGCGAGGGCCGCGGGAAAGGCGAGCCCCTGCGGGCGCGAGCCTTCCCCTAAAAACCGTTCTCAAAGCGTGCGCTGCACGAGAATAGACTGCAGCTTGGATCGGAGCGACTGACTGCAGGCTAAATACACATAGGAGGAGATGGTGCATACTCACGGAGCCGGGCTCACATGGAGATCAGTCATTGCTCCGATTCCATCACCGTAGGAAGCATGCTCCTGCCTGTGTCCCGTCTGTACAATTTTAAAAACTGAAAATTCAGCGGACGCGTTTAAGGCTCGAGATGGGCAGGACCCTGCACAGACGTACAGAATTGCAGTTTTATTGCCAGAAGAAATTTTGGAGAGTATCTGATCTGAACCCCTTATTTATTTTATAGATAATAGAACTGAAAACTCATAAATGAGTATGATTAACTTACAAATACTGGAGAGACAGCAGGTCTTCACAGGAATACCTATGCAAATCAGTTAGGGAGTTTTCACTGAGGATTCTGGAAAATGAAAGGTTATTTCTGGGTCATCATGAAACTAACTGCACCTGCTTGCTACACAGGACCAAACCCTGTATGTGGAGGAAGCCTGGGTCGTGGTGCTGCTGAACACACAAATTCTTGTTGAATTTCAGGCTGGTGATGTCTGCTGTTTTCATTTAGATACTCCTCACATTTTCCTTTTTGTGTCCATGCCTCTCTGACACACACACACACACACACACACACACACACACACACACACACACACACACACCCCTCCCGCTCCTCCCACCAACTTGTATATCGAACACATATTCTGGATCCCAAAGTCCCTGTTAGAATCCCACTTGGTGTGGCACCAAGACCAGCAGAATTGCCACCTCCTCCCCTTTCTCAAACCCTCTTATGAAAGCCCCATCTGGAATTATGTCAGGGTTGCACATGAAGCCTTCCAATTTCCCTCATTAAAAAAACTTTGGAGAACTACAGTGTGCATAAAGCAGGCATAATGTAAGTGTCCAGTTTAATAATGAAGCAGAGACCCCTGTAACATCATGTCAAGAAAGATTGCTACTTGCATCCAAGAAGCCTCCAGTGTGCCCCTCCCATTCCTGCCCTCTCTCTGACCCCCCACTGCAACCACTATCCTGACTTTTTTTTTAAGAGATCGAGTTTCACTCTGTTGCCCAGTGGAAAGCAATGGCACAATCACAGCTCACTGCAGCCTTGAACTCTCGGGTTCAAGCATCTCACTTTGTTGCTCAGGTTGGTCTCAAACTCCTGGCCTCAAGTGATCCTCCTGCCTTGGCCTCCCAAAGTGCTGGGATTATAGGTGTAAGCCAGCACCCCCAGACTGCTATTTTGCTTTTTATGGAATTTTCTTGCCGTATTACTTACTTTAGAGATGGGGTCTCACTCTGTCACACAGGGTGGAGTGCAATCATAGCTCACTGCAGCCTCAAACTCGTAGACTCAGGTGACCCTAACACTTCAGCTCCTCAAAGTGCTGCGATTACAGGCACACACCACCATGCCTGGCCAATTTTCTTGTTTTCAAAGTGTAGCTATATCTATTAAATATCAGCCTTCGACATCAGAGGTTAGTTTTACCTCTTCTTGAATGATATATAAATGATATATTATACATATTATTTCCTATGTCACTTCTTTCACTCAGCATCCTGTTTATAAGTTCAAGGTGTCACATGCAACTGAGGATGATTCATTTCAATGCCTGCACTGAGTGTCCAATGAGGTGCCATGAACTACATGTGGCTGCTGAGTACCCAAGAGTGGCTGGTGGGACTGAGGGACTGAACATTTAATCTCTTTAGTTTTAATTAGTTTTACATTAAAAACTGAGACTTGATACAGTTATTAGGAAACATTTGAAGTATGTTTGTAACTTGGGTATATGATACTACTTTTTCAACTGCAAATTTTATGAAATCTCAATAAAGATTAAGTACTTGGCAGGAGTATTTATTTATTTATTTATTTTTATTTTTTGATTCAGAGTCTCACTCTGCCACCCAGGCTGGAGTGCAATGGTACACTCATGGCCACCGCAGCCTTGACCTGCTGGGCTCAGGTGATCCTTCCCGCTTCAGCCTTCCAAGTAGCTGGAACCACAGGCACACACCACCACACCCGGCTAATTTTTTTTTATTTATTGTAGAGATGAGGTCTCGCCAAGTTGCCCGGGCTGGTCTCGAACCCGTGGGCTCGGCAATCCTCTCACCTCAGCATCCTAAAGTGCTGGGATTATAGTCATGAGCCACTATGCCTGGCCACAGGAGTTTAACTGAACGGAGTAGCCCTCTAAGTACTGAAAAGGAAAAGAAATCTAAGACATATCATGAAGTAAAAGGATAAAGACTGGGCAGGGTGGCTTATGCCTGTAATCCTAGGACTTTGGTAGGCTGAGGCAGGACCATTGCTTCAGCCCAGGAGTTTGAGGCTGCAGTGAGCTATGATAGCGCCACTGCACTCCAACCCGGTGACAGAGCAAGACTGTCTCAAAAAAAAAATAATAATAATCAATTTATAAGATGTTACCATTTACGTTAAAAAGAAAAAAGTAAGAAAACCACGCAACAAATTCATGTAGATATGTATGTAAGCAGGTACATGAGAAAAGGTCTGGAAGGATCTATAGCAAAGTCAGAGTAGTGGTTACCTCAGGTATGGGGAATTAGGGTACAAGGAGGGTTTTCGTTATGCCTGCTATGTTGTTTGTATAAAGAATTGTATTGCTTGTATAATAAAAAATAAATTTAAGTTGCCTGTTATTTATTTTAAAGACAGTCCCCCCAACTTAATTTTAAAGAAACCATAGAACCGCAATCAATAGAGGTTGATTTGGGATGTGGAGAAGGAAATGCCTTTCCTTAGAAGTTTTAACCTCAAAAATTCTGGACTAAGATGGATCTTACAATGCAGTTCATTTTTTGTATTCATAATTGCAGAGAATATACTCACAGTTTCTCAGTCCAGAGGTATGATTTCCATATGTTTTTGTCAATGTTGGAAATAGCATTTCCTCAGAAATTTCTGTGAAGAAACGGAGTTCATATCCTTTAAGAAGTAGGAAAAGAACACACAGAACAGAACAAGTAAAAGAATCATGGCAAATTTTCGGGGGATATGAAAATACAGAAAATAATACCCGCTTTCTGATTTCCAGAGTTTCAGCTGCTCGGTTGGCACAATTAATCAAGACCTAACGTGAGACCACCCGCACCATGAAGCGCTCCCCCCCCTCCCCGAACCATCACTAAACCCTGTCTGGGCTTCCTCAGCGGCGCTTCCCACTCCCATCACAACCCATCTGGCTTAGCCCCTTCTCACTCACTCATAGATTTTTTGAGAGCTTCCTGTTTGGCCCCCCTGGATTAAGTTTCCCCTCACAGCACTCCACACATGGATAATAAAATAATCCTCCTGTTTTAGTCTCTTAATCTTTCTTGCTTGAAAACTTTTTAAGTTGGGTCTCACTCTGTCGCCCAGGCTGGAGTGCAAGGGCACAATCTCAGCTCGCCACAGCCTCGACTTCCTGGGCTCAGGCAGTCCTTCCACCTTGGCCTCCCAAGTAGCTGGGACTACTGACACATGCCACCATGCCCAGCTTTTTTTTTCTAATAGAGAGGCGATCTCAGTATGTCTCCTGGCTGGTCTCAACCTCCTGGACTCAAGTTGTCCTCCACCTTGGCCTCCTCCAAAGTGCTGGGATTACAGGTATGAGCCACCACATCTGGCCTTTGCTAGAAAACTTTCAGTGACTCTCTATACCTCACCATATAACTGTCAAACTCCTAGAGCTGATATTCAAGGTTTTTCATAATATCTTCACTGCATCTCACCCAATTCTTTGCAGAGTGGTCCACTAATGCCCCACCTCACCCGCAGTCACCTAGCTGTCCTCTATTTTTTCCTATTGAACAGGTGAGGCATCTGCTCATCCATGAAGTGTCCCCGAGCTCCACTCAGTGACTGCAGATCCTGGTGAATGACAGCACCTATGGTCGGCCTTTCTCTTAGTGCTTCATCATACACACCACCTCCCCTTTATGCCTGTTCCCTTCCTTCCTTCCTGTCATTTTCATGTCCTGGAGACAATGTCATATTGACCCTGGGTTGGGCCCCAAGTTGGCGCTACATACAGAAAGCCAGAGACAAAGATGAGTTCTGGGCATAACTAAAGGACTGAATAATAATATTAAGAATGAACATCCCTATATATGCTGGGCACTGACATGTGTGTTACCCGTATTCACTCACCTAAGTCTCACAACAATCCTATGAAATGGTAACTATCATAATCTCCAATTTAAAGATGTGAAAACTGAGTCAGAGTGCCGAGTAACTTGCCCAAGGTCACAAAACTAATGAATAACAGACCTGACTTCCAACCCAGGCAGTCTGGCTCTAGGATTGACTTTTTTTGAGTCAGGGCTTCACTCTGTTGCCCAGGCTGAAGTACAGTGGCACGGTCATGGCTCACTGCAGCCTCCAACTCCTGGGCTCAGGTAATTCTCCTCCATCAGCCTCCCGAGTAGCTGGGGCTACAGGCAAATGCAACTACACCTAGCTAATTTTAAAATATTTTTTGTAGAAATGAGGTCTTGGTATGTTGCCTTGGCTGGTCTCAAATTCCTGGGCTCAAGTGGCCCTCCCACCTCGGCCTCCCAAAGTGCTGGGATTACAGGTGTTAGCCACCAAGCCCAGCCCAGGATCTCCCCCACTTTGTGGTGCATCATTAATGAGATGGTGAGAGGGACATGCTGCTGCAAAGAAGGTGAGGGTAGAGCAGAGCTGGGAGGAGAGCGGAGGTGAAGCCATGCCATGAATGGAGGAAGAGAAATTGCAACTGATAAACAAGAGATGGCACAGCAGGAAAACGAGGGTGGGGAGGGAGGAACTGGCAAGCCAAAGGCAAGAGCAGAAAGGCAGTTGGTGTGATCTGGGAAGACAGGAAGGTCTAGGAAGGCTTCCAGGGAAAGGTGGCCACGTCAGGCAGGAAGCAGAGCATCATGAAAGGCAAGTCTTACAGAGTGGTGAAGGTGCCTTTGTAGGTGCTGGGCTCCAGCTCAGGCACGTGGTGGAGCCTCTGCTTTGGCCTGAGATCCACGCAGGACAACGTCTCATCTCTGCAGGAACAGAGCTCGCGTATGTCGGTGCTGGTGGTGGCACTCTGTTCCTCCGGCACAGCCAAAGCCTTGTTTGGGGTGTCACTTTCAGACTGCACCAGGACATCCTGAGTGAGCGCCACGTGGAGAAGTTGGCCTCTGATTGTAGATATGATTGGATGTGGAGTCTGACTCTGGGTTGGACGTGGAACTGCTCCAGGGCCTTAGAATGTTCAACCTCCGTAGTGGGTTCTAGGGTTACGATGAGCCCCGGGTCCAGATGAGTTGGGCCTCCTTTGTGGTTGGAGAGGGTTTAACCTCTGTAGTGGGCTCTGTGATTATGGTAAGTCCCAGGTCTGGTTGCGTTGGGGTCTCCTTTGTGGTTGGAGAGGGTTTAACCCCAACAGTGGGCTCTGGGGTTACAATGAGCCCCAGGTCTGGCTGAGTTGGGGTCTCCTGATTGGTTGGAGAGAGTTTAACCCCAATAGTGGGCTCTGGGGTTATGACAAGCCCCAGGTCTGGCTTAATTGGAGTCTCCTGTGAGGCTGGAGAGAGTTTAACTCCAACAGTGGGCTCTGGGGTTATGATGAGTCCCAGGTCTGGCTGGATTGGGCTCTCCTTTGTGGTTGGAGAGAGCTTAGACTCTGTAGTAGGCTCTGGAGTTATGGCCAGTTCCACATCCAAAGGCTGAGCTGTGACTTGAGTAAGGTTTTTGTGCTGGGTCTGAACCTCGCCAGGATGCTTTGAAGTCGCTGCGGTTGTCTGGGCTGTTGACTGCACAGTGGATGCTAGGGTGATGGTAAGCCTCAGGTCCAAAGGCAGACCTGTGACACTGGGCGACGGTGGATGCTGAGCTTGACCTTGATGTGGTGTTGCAAATCATCACCTCAAGGTGCACTGCAGGTTGAGCCACTGTAATGAACTAAATCAGTTAATAAAATCAAATTGCTAGCAAAATAATAATATTGACCAGCTTACTCCATTTTGCTTAAAACTTTCATCTTAGTTACCTGCCTGACCTAAAAATCAATGCCTACGTGTAATTACAGTAACGTTCCCATGACCACAGACCCCCAACTTTGTCTCCTTTGGGCAAGTCGTACTGGCCGTTTCCTGCTGTTATAAAACTTCTTAGCCATAAGTTCCATGTAATTGTATGCTTTGTTGACTGAAATCAAATGTTATGCCTTATATTCTGTTAGTAAACTAACCAAGGTGACTCCATTGTGTAATGATTCTTCTTCCTTGTCTCTATGTAACTACCTTACACTATATCATTACGATGTAATGACAGAACTCCAGGAACTTTCTGGACACTGGCTATACCTAGGACATGAAATGAATCAAAGCTCCCTAACAATCAGAAGTTCCCATTTTGGTTGCCAAGTTGTTAGTTAATAGTTGTTATGGTTACTAAGTTGCTACATAGCCAATACTGCAAATTTTACCTATAAAAGCTTGTCACAAACTGCACCAATTTGTCAAGAGTTATTTTTCCTGGCGTTTGCCTGCTCTTGACCAGCGCATTAATAAAACTCTAATTAATTAGACTCAGCTTGCTGGTGTGGCTTCTCGCTTACTCGGTCCTAACACAACCTCCTTAGGAGGCTCTAGAGGCTGAGCTGGGATTGCCTGCTGGTTTAGAGAAAGTTCAGCCTCCTTCTGGGAGTCTTTCCCACTGAGTCCGCTGGCTCACACCCTGAAGCAGGGACCGAAGTTCCAGTCCACGGCTGAGGTAGGCCCAACATCTGGGAGGAAGCAGAAGATCCTGGGTCATCAGAGCTCCCAAGGTCAGCTGGGGGTGAAGGCAGGCGGGGCCATGCAGGTGAGAGATCGGAGGGTGGGAATGGGGGGGGTGCAAAGACCAGGGCTCAATGCGACCCAGGCGGTGGAAGTTCAGCAGGAGAGGGGTCCGGGCCCCCTCCGGAGGCTGAGCCACCAGGATCTGCAGCCACAAGGGCTGCTACGTGAGGAGGGGTGGGGCCAAGAGGCACCACCGTGACATGATACCAAGTTGTGGGTTGGAGTGACTCAAAACAGAGAGGTGCTGGCACAGCACCCTAGGCAGGAACCAAGGCTTTTTGTTTGTTTGTTTTTGAGTTGGAGTCTCACTCTGTCGCCCAGACTGGAGTGCAGTGGCCGCTCCCGGCCAGCGTAGCCTCTACCTGCTGGGCTCC
>NW_007248011.1:0-20515 GCF_000164805.1 Carlito syrichta | reverse complement strand
CCTGCCGACCGTTTGGGTGCTGGGGGGTGGGGGGGTGGAACTTCCCAAGCGCGCCACAGGGCCTCGCCTGGTGGCAGTCAGGAGGGCTGGTCCAGTTCTGGCATCCTGGGCTCGCCCCCCTCCAAGCTGAAATCCCAGAGCTGCTCTTCCTCCTCTTGGCTGGGCTGGTCCCAGAAAAGCAACCAGCTACAAAATGAGCTCCAGTTAGGGCAGCATGAGGACTCACGTGGCCATTATTTACTCCAAGGCATTGCCATTTTCACTAAACTTGCAGTATCCTTGGCTCCAACATTTCCTTAGGGGGTTTGGGGACTGAGCAGTTCAATCTGGGAAGGCTGTGATCCCAGCAGCCAGCCCTTGACACCTGCCTGGGAGGGGGGGAACTGTAGTCCCACCCATCCTCAACACAGCTGTGACCCTAGAAGTGACAACCCGTGTTGGGAGCCCACCGAGGAGGCCCGCCTGAGGGTTAGGGATCCAGGTGGGCTGTGGACCCTGAGACCACTAGGATGAGTTCAGGAGCTGATGGCCCATTGCCTCTTCCCTTCTTTGCTGTTTGGCATGTCCCACTAGCAGGGGCTTTGATGATCTAAGCATGAAGTTCTGAGAGTATGACAGTCATGGCTTACTTTAGGAGTCTGTTCCCGTTTCTCACAGACTACGGTTTCGACTTTAAACTTAACATAATTCAAACTCAAGTCACATTTGGCAGCCTTTAATACAGTACAAGCTTCTTTTAAGACTTAAAAGTATATTTGTAGAATTAGTATATACATATAAAGTGCTGTTTCAACATTAATAATATAGATAATTATCTAGAGTTACTAGAAATGACCCCACAAACTTTGGACTGGGCCACATTCCTAAAGGCCTAGCATGAACTTTGGGCTGGGCCACATTCCTAAGTGCCCGGTGCGTACTTTGGACTAAGCTGCTTTCTTTTAAACCGGTTTGTAGCTACAGTTAGTATAGGGTTTTTTCTACTTATTATAGAAATTGAATTTATTTTATTCATAGAAAGTATTGTAGAATAGGTTATGCTACATCAGTGAATTATGTTACTTCAAGCATGATCAAACATGATATTTTGAGATTTAATAAGAATACAGCTAACTTTAGAAATTTTATTTTCATTTTCTACATTTGTGGTTTTGGCTTTAATAAAATTTACAGTTTATATTTGGGTTTTATTTTTTATTTTATTTTAGAAGATTTATTGCTGATGATCAGCTTTATATATTAGGATTATGACTTAGAAACTTTTATAGAAATTAAGATAGATATATAGGATTTTAGAACAGCCATTTTGTTAAGAGATTGTAATCAACTGTTCCTAGAAACAGCCCAGCGTGATCTTTTGACTGGGCCACATTCTTTAGAAGCTGGGTTGGGCTATAATTAAGAGTTTCTACAGTGTAGGTAGAATTAGTGTAAAATAGAAAGAAATTAAGATTTAAGTTAGTCATTAGGTGTTGTGTATCCATAAGTTTTAAAAGTTATTGATTATTAAAATATTATGATATTAGAATTGTTGTATTGCTTTTGAAGAATATTAACCAAGCATGAGGAACAGTGAGATAATTTTGGGATTGCCCTTCCTCATGCTTGAGGAAACACCTGGTGGGTGGCAGACGCCCCTGGCTTTGTGTTCATGTAAATGTCTTGTGATTTAATTGGGATTGTCTTTCCTCATGCCTGAGGAAATACCTGGTGGGTGGGGGACTCCCCTCACCCACCTGGCTTTGTGTTCACATGAAAGACTTGTGAGAAATTTGGGGATAAATACCCTCTGTAACTTCCAATAAACAACCTCTGCTCAATCCATTGAACAGCTGTCCATTTTCTTTCTCTTTCTTTCTTTTTTTTAATATCTATCCATCTTTCTTTCTTTCTTTTAATATCTATCCTACAGAATCAGCTTCTGTACTAAACAGAATCCAGTCTCTTTCTTTCTCCCCCGGTCTCTCTCTTTCTTTCTCTTTATTTCTCCAGAATAATCGCCAACGCCACCACACCTTCCAGGGACCCTCTAAATCTCTCTGCAGGGGCTGGGCCCCCCGCAAACCCGCTTTTCAGAGATCAACCCTGTTGTACACATGAAAAAGATACTTAGGACCCTGAAGTCAGCACAGTAGATACTTTTCATGAACACAACTAGCACTGGAAGTCAGCTGCAGCCCTCACAGCCCTTTTCGAGCTTATAAGGACTTGTTTATAGCTTGCCACAACCACTAGCCTGTCTACTCCAAGAAGGGGCTTCATCTTTATTCCTAGGGCCTGAATAGTCACGGATTTAAAACAGAAGTAACTCCCAAGACTTGCCTCACCAAGGGATGGTGAATACTGATTGACTTGAGCCCAGGAGTTCAAAACGAGCCTGGGCAACACAGTAAGCTGGACAGGTTGGTACACATCTGTAGTTCCAGCTACTTGGGAAGGCTGAGGTGGGAGGGTCACTTGAGCCCAGGAGTTTGAGACTGTGATGAGCTGTGATTGTGCCACTGTGCTCCATCCTGGGTGACAGAGTGAGATCCTGGCTCAGAACACACACACACACACACACACACACACACACACAAACACATACACACACACACACACACACACACCAAAAAACCCCAGAGATAAGAAAACTTCTAGGAAAACACTTTTATTTTCTACTTTTATAAATCAAAAGAATGCCTCATGACGGGCTGCTACCACTATATGCAGGAAGTTCTGAACAAGATTTCTGATTGATGATCCTTACTAACTTTATTTCAGAAAGTGATAGAGTCGCTGTGGAGTACAGCTGACTTCCTTCTCCTGACATTTCATAGGAAACTAGCCTTTTTTTTTGAGTCAGAGTTTCACCCTGTCACACAGGTTGGAATGCAGTGGCACGCTCACCGTAGCCTCGATGTGATGGGTTCAGGCGATCCTGCCATTTCAGCCTTCCAAGTAGCTGTACTATATATAGGCATGTGCCACCATGCCTGGCTAAGTTTTTTTTATTTATTATAGAGATGAGGTCTCACCAAATTGCCCAGGTTGGTCTTCAACCTCTGGACTCAAGCAATTCTCTCGCCTCCGCCTCCCAAAGTGCTGGGATTACAGACGTGAGCCACTGCTCCTGGTTGGGAAGCTAGATTTAAGGTTTGACATTTCTCTGATGGGTTTATTTAAACTGGATTAAAATTAAAATAATTATTTAATATTTATTTTATGTGAAAAAAACTGCAAATACTTTTTCAGAACCCAATCATGTTCTCTTTCTCGCCCTTCTTCAAAACAAGACACTTTGCAACTTTGAGGTGAGTTAATCATTTTTAAAAATCTATTTTGATAAGGATTCAGGGCCCCTGTCGCTCCAAGTTGAAGTGGCATTGGAAACCTGGCCCAGGTTTGGGGCTTTAGGACCCCTCTCCCCAGTCACAACACTTGGTCTGAAAAATAAGTAAATATCTAGAACTTGGCATAACTGAGTCTTAATACCCATGGAACAGCATATCCACATTTCTCCTACCCCAGCCCCTGACAGCCACTTTTCTACTCTCTGCTTCTGAGTTTGCCTATTTTAGATACCTCATATAAGTGAAATCATGCACTATTTGTCCTTCTGTAACTGGCTTATTTCACTTAGCATAATGTCCCCTATACCCTAGGTTCATCCATGTTGTCACAAATGACAAATTTTCTTCTTTCTAAAGGTTGTATAGTATTTTATTGTGTGTGTATACCACATTTCTTTAAGCTTTCTTCCACCAATGGATTCATTCTTCTGAAAACATTCTTTTCAGAGCCTCCTGGTTGCTGCTTCTATTTTAGGCTGAGAGTTACCAGTTATGCTACACAACTACCATCCTGGAGCTTCTTTTCCTTGTATTTCTGTGTTAATTATTCCATTTTTTTGTATGCTGCACTTCCCTCTTTCTTGATATTTATACCCATTTTGATCAACCATCTACTCAGATAACACTCTTAAAAAGTGGTATGGATAATAAACTTTCCAATTCTTTAACTGTCTAAAAATAACTTTTATTGGGCACTCAATACTGATTGTTATATTGGTGAGATTTGGAATTCTGAATTGTAAATAATTTTTCCTCAGAACTTTGGAGGCATTTTTTTTCCATTGCTTTCTAGAATCCAGACTTGCTTCTCTTCAAAAAGAAAAAAAAAAAGAATCAGCTGGGCTCAGTGGCTCAGCCTGTAATCCCAGCACTTTGGGAAGCCAAGGCAAGTGGATGGCCTCAGCCTGCGAGTTCAAGACCCATCCAGGCAACTTGGTGAGACCTCGTCTCTACAATAAATCAAAAATTAGCTGGGCGTGGTGGCACATGCCTATAGTTCCAGCTACTTGGAAGACTGAGGCAGAAGGATCGCTGGAGCCCAGCAGGTTGAAGTTGTGGTGGCCAGGAGCGTGCCACTGCACTCCAGTCTTGGCGACAGAGACTCCAACTCAAAAAAAAAAAAACAAAGAAAGAAGAAAATCTGTTTTTTTTCTTGAGGGTAAAAATTTCCCTTTTTGATGATTTTTAAAATGTATTTCTATAAATTTGGGTATTCCTCTTTATGTTTAGTAGGTTGCACTTTCATTATGAGGTGTGCATGTATGTCTTTTCTTCGTTATTTCCTGTGTTTCAGACATATTTAAAGAATTTGAAGTCAGTTATTTCTCAAATCTGAGAATGTTTCTTATGATTTTTGGATGATATTATTTCCTGTGTTTTCTCACTTCCCTCTTTCTGGATTTCCTATTTGTCAGATGTTCGGCATCTTGAATTAATCCTCTGTGTCGATTAACTTTTAACTTTTGCTGTGTCGATGTGCTCCAGCCCTATGTCTTTTGGCTCCAATTTTAGGAAAGTGAACTTAACCTCATTTTCTATTTTATTGATTCTGGGAGGAAAAGAGATTGGTTATTATTTCCCAAATCTTTTTTGCTTTCTCCTATTTAGTGTTTACAGTGTTCTGTTATCATTCTGTGGATACAATGCAGTCTACAAGGATATTAGCTAGGGTTTTGTTTCCTGTTTCCTAAATTATCAATATCCCTTCCAGAATCATTTATTCTGTGTATCTTGATTGTTGGTTTCCATGTGTCTAGTCATCTTGGCCGTTCATTTGTACATAAGAATGGGAAGTAGTTATTGTCCCTAGCTAATTTTTCCACTATTTTTCACTCTCTCCTTCCCACAAGTAGGACAGCCTGGAACTGTTTGTGTGCAAGTGCAGTATGTTTCCTATCAGACTTCACTTCAGGGAAGGACCCTCTGCTACCAGATGGCTTTCATGGGGAATGTTTAGCAGTGGGAAAGTTTTGTAATTGTCTATCTAATTTCTCAATCAATTAGATATCTGATTTCAGTGTAAGAGTAAAATGCCTGAACAACTCTTGAGAGGAAGGATAAGGTAGAAAGGGAGTGTCAAAGTCAACTTGGCTCCATTTTTCAACAGAAAGACTTCCAGTTAAACTTTATCTTCTGGAATCACTTTCCTTCTGGGATTCTTTTGTGAAACCTGGATCTTTCTTTCCGTGAAGTATGAGCCACATAGTTTTTACTGCTACTTTTTGTTTGTATATCCTCAATAACTTTCTAAATAATTTCAGAAATTCATGGCAATTTCTCACGTATGGATTGCCTACCTCTCGTTCTTTTACATGTGGGGCTTTAGTCTGTTATCATTTTATGGTGTTCTAGGAAGAAAGGAAGACATAACTATTGGTGAGCACGGTTTTGAACTAGAGTTCTCTTTATTTAAAATTTGTATTTCATATAAAATTTCAGCTAATGAATACTTGATATGCAAAAAAGTACATTATCAGTAAAAAAGAAAACCAATAAAAAGTATACCCATTACCTACTTCTAGCTTAATAAATAGAACATTTTAGATATATTTAAAACAATTAATGTGCCTCTCACAGATTATACTTATCCTCCCCCAAGAGGGGAGGAATTTTACGTTTATCATGTTATTTATCTTTTTCTTTATAGTTTTACTAAGCATGTGTAATTAAATATATACTTTTATTTTATTTTTATTTTTTTGAGTTGGGGGTCTCACTCTGTCACCCAAACTGGAGAGCAATGGCATACTCACAGCCACCACAGTCCCAACCTGCTGGGCTCAGGTGATCCTCTCACCTAAGCCTTCCAAGTAGCTGGAACTACAGGCATGTACTCCCATGCCTGGCTAATTTTTTGGTTTATTGTGGAGACGAGGTCTTGTCCAGTTGCCCATGCTGGTCTCAAAGCCCAGGGCTCAGGCAACCCTTGCACCTCCACCTCCCAAAGTGGTGGAATTACAGGCATGAGCCACTGTGCTTGGCTACAAATGAACCCTTTAAAACAGCAGAGAGAAAATAAATGGCTCTTATGCTTGAGCTCTTTGAGAAAGTTCAGTAAGTCCTTCTCCTACATGATGGCAACCCAGGCGGCATGTGCAAAGGCAACAGTGCTTGAGCCTGGCGGTGTGCAGACGTTGGGCAGGAGTCTCCTTCTGTAACCCATGGCATGGGGGCTCCCCAGCAGCTCCGTGCAGGCATGCTGGAATTTTCTTTGGAAATCGTTTTAAAATAAAAAGTAATTCAGAAATGGACAAAAAGAGCTATAGGATAAAAATTAAAACATCAAGTCGCAAATTATATATGCTGAGTAAACTGATTTTAAGTCTTATGCCCATATTCAATAATGTTCGAGTTCCATTTCTGTGACATTTATGGGATACCTACTGACACTCACCATAGGCCATCTGGCTATTTTACATTTGTAGTCATTGGCTTTTGGTTTCCTTCTTTTTCCCCAATCTTTTTAAAATAGAGATGGAGTCTCACTATGTTGCCCAGGCTGGACTCAAACTCCTGGGCTCAAGCGATCCTTCTGCCTCAGCCTCCTGAGTAGCTGGGACTGCAGGGGTGTGCCACCACACCTGGATAATTATTTTATTTATTGTAGAGACAAGGTCTCGCCATGTTGCCAGTCTGATCTCGAATTCCTAGGCTCAAGCGATCCTCCTGCTTCAGCCTCCCAAAGTGCTGAGATTAGAGGTGTGAGCCAACATGCCCGGGCTTCCAACCTCCCAGTCTTGTCTAGAAAAACACTGTGGATGATGATCCTTGACAAACTTTCAAAGGCACCAGCTTGAATACAAACATTATATTACTTTGTGTTGGGTATTAATGTGCAAATATTATTTAATTAAGAAAATTCTCAGCTGGGCATGGTGGCCCATGCCTGCAATCCCAGCACTTTGGGAGACTGAGGCAGGAGGATTGCTTGATTTCAGGAGTTTGAGACCAGTCTGGGCAACACAGCAAGACCTCATCTCTACAATAAATCAACAAAAATTAGCCAGGCATGGTGGTGCATGCCTGTAGTTCTAGCTACTTGGAAAGCTGAGCTGGAATGATCACCTGAGCCCAGCAGGTCAAGGCTGCGGTAACTGTGAGCATGCCACTGCCCTCCAGCCTGGGCTACAGAGTGAGACTCTGACACAAAAAATAAAGAAAGAAAGAAAGAACAAGTACAGCAGGCTGTATATAATAAGAGATTTTAACTCACAGTATAAGCTTCTGGTTTACACATATGCATGCCTCACATGTCAATGACTATGGTGGGAAGGTGGGATTCCTTCTCACTGCTTTTTTTGTTTTGTGTGGTTTTTTTGAGTCGAAGTCTCACTCTGTTGCCCATGCTGAAGTGCTGCAGCACACTCACAGTCACTACAGTCTCGATCTGCTGGACTCAGGTAATCCTTCTGCCTCAGCCTTCCAAGTAGATGGAACCACAAGCATGCGCCACCACGCCCAGCTAATTTTTTGGGGGGGGATTATTATAGAGACGAAGTCTCGCCATGTTGCTCAGGCTGATCTTGAACTCCTGAGCTCTGGCAATCCTCTCTCCTCCAACTCCCAAAGTGCCGGGATGACAGGTGTGAGCCACCGTGTCCAGTTCCGTTCTCACTGCTAAACAGCAGACTTCTCCCTGCAGCCGAGGCTGGGTTCTGCTCTCCACTGCTGAGGGGGGAGGGCTGGCTTCTCACTTGGTGATGGGAGCTCTGGCCCCATGTGGAGGACCTCACTTCTCAGCATGCTGAGCCAAAGACCCTGTTCCTGGCTGCCTTGGAGGACAGGGAGGATCTGGCTTCTCATGAAACATTGGCAGGGCTATTTTCCCTCCAGCAATGGAGGGTTCCCTTCCCTCTGGATGGTGATGACAACCTTTCTTTTTTCTCAGGAAAAGGGAAAGCACTCATCCCGAGTGTTGAGGCAGTGGCTGTGTAGACATGCTTCTAGTGCTCTGATTAGAGTGCTCGTCACCAGATGTCTTTTTCCCTAGCTTTGAACCAGCCACGCACAATGTCACTGTCTGCCTTTGAAGACAGAGCTAGTTTCTCTTACTGTCATCTCATTCCTGCCGGACCCTTCAAGCCTCAGCTTTTCTTTCCTGAATGTTCTCTACATGCTCATGGCTCTGAGTGTGTCCTCAGCATCTCTGGGACCTCATCACAAGTCCATACTCTTGTCCCTCACTGCGAACCTACGAATTCAGAAACCCTGAAGCCCAGCGATGGGTTCTAACAGTCACCCCAGGTGATTCTAACGCCTGTTCATGCCTGACCACTTCCCTCTCCCTTCTTCCCTGAAATTCTTACCTAGGTTTGACAACTTCACATCACATCACATTATATTTATAACTAATTGTTTCATGTCTATTGCCTACCAAAGCCAGTGTCTTCATTGTGTTTATATTTGCTCCTGATAATTATATAATTTAGCTAGATTTTCCCAGAATCTCTGTGCATATCTAAAAATATAGGAGCGTTTTTAACTACACAATACTAAGAAGCTTAATATCTGGAAACATTACACCAACATACATCCACAGTGAAAGATGGCACCCAGTGGAAGCCCAAGACATCCAGCAGGCCTGTCCTCACCATCTCCCACCCCTGGCGTGATGCTCTATCCAGCCCAGCCACCTCTTCACAGCGTCCCTGGTGTTCCAGGGAAACTGCTGATGGTGCTAGCCGTGCGCCCCAGGTGCGCTATTCAATTTTAATTATGGGCCTCAATTCCCTCATCTGGGAGTGGGGGGTAATGGTAATATGTGCTTCCTGGTGCTCTGAGGATGGAATGGTCTGCAGGAAGACCCCAGGATGGCATCGGGGCACCGCAAAGGCTCTGCATGACTCAGGCGCTGCCATGGCTTCTCTGACACCTGTCAGGATCTGTGTTCCAACACACCAGTACTTCTGTGTATCCCACGTCTCCATCTGGAATAGTCTTCATGCCCAGCTACTGATGCTGTGTGTTCTTCACCACCTTCCTGGGAGAGTATTCCCTGTGACCTGGATCCTACATCTTCCTGTTGGCTGTGTGCATCCTTCACCTGGGAGGGCATATCCTCCAGCAGCTTCCTGAGAAGGAAGGCATGAGTGCATCTTTTGAGCCTGCTCACTTGAACATGTCTGTTCTTTCATACTTTGGCAATTTGGCTGGGTAGCTTGGAAATCTCCTTCCCTTGGGCCTTGTCCATTGTCTTCTGGCTGGCAGGGTTGTGCTAGGGAAGTCTTACGTTTCTCTTTTGTTTTTGTTTTTGAGTTAGAGTCTCACTCTGTCACCCAGGCTCATGTCCACTGCAGCCTCGACCTGCTGGGTTCAGGTGATCCTCCTGCCTCAGCCTCCCAAGTAGCTGAAATCAAGGCATGCACCACCATGCTCAGCTAATTTTTTGCTTAATTGTAGAGACATGGTCTTGCCAAGTTGCCTGGGCTCCCAAAGACCTGGGATGACAGGTATGAGCCACTGTGCCTGGCATGTTTCTCTTTTGTGTGTACATTCTTTTTGCCTGACTGGAAGCTTTAGGGTCTTTCCTCCAATGTCCTGCAGCACAGGTCCCCAACCTTTTGGGTTGGTTCTATGGAAGATCATTCTTCACAGATGGAGGGTGAAAGAACAAAAGACCAAGATGGAGTCGATACAGCCAAAGAACAGCCATTTTAATACTGCTGAGTTCTGTCATGTTTTTAGCAGTTCACTTTAATTTACCCTCTAATCACTAGCCAAGGACAGAAACAGTGTCCCAGAGGTAGCTATTGATAGTCGTCTTACACACCCCCAAGCCTGCTTTGTACTGCTTCCTTTTCTATTCCAAGTTTGTCTTTCAGTCATTCATTGGGCCAAACAGTCAATGGACACTTGAAACCCATAAATCACTTGTGTGAATACTGGGGAAAATCTTCTAAGGCTATTTCTTTGATAATTTCTTGCTTTCATTGGTTTTCTTGTTTGTTGTCTTGAATGCTTATCATCAAGGATGCCCTAATCTATTGTAATCAGCCCTTTGTGACCTATGTGACATAGACAGACCCCGTCATCACCATGGCAGCAGTTCCTGTCCCTTCATGATGATGTAAATCAAACTACCACCCAATCACCTGGTTGACCTGCCCCATCAAAGGGATGGGTTTTTGTTTGTTTGTTTGTTTGTTTGTCTCTATATATTTATTTGCAACTGAAAATTGAAAAAAACAGCACATCAAAATTTCCTTTTGCTGCAATTAAAATTTTTGAAAATTAGTAGCTCTAATTACTATGCTTTCCCCAGAAGTTACTTTGCTTCAAATTTATGATGTGTTTCATCTCACTGACTTTTCAGGCTTCTGCAACACAGGGAAATACTTAGGACCTTGGGTGCGTCTTTAGTCAAATAAAAAACTAGAGTATATCAAAATTATTCAAATACATTCAAACTACACAAATCCTTTATAAATCCTTTATAAATCAAGGTAGGAAGGAAAAGGTATGAGAAGAAAAAGATGTTATAGAACTAATTATCAAATTATTGGTACAATCTATCCTAGCATAAAGTAGCATTCTTAACCTACTGTGTAAAATTACCAGCAAGAAAAGTACAAGAATAAGATTTCTGATTAAATCAGCTTGTGTCATAACTCCCTATTCTAGCATTCTCAGAAGGATCCCAGCTGTAGAACACAGAAACTGCAGCCACATTTGAATGGTTCACTTCTTGGTTCATTCTAAGAATGGCAGCTTACAGGTCATTTTGTAATGGTCACACAGACTGAACTCCTTTCAGCTGGTGTCTGTTAGCTCCCTCTTTGCGGGAGTCCTGCTCCAGCAAGGCCCAGAGATTCCTGGAGGTGAGACAGAGTCGGCGACTGCGGGGAGAAAGAAGGGGACTGGGCTACTGCTCAAAGTGAGCAGAAGCCGTTTATTGCAAATTACAGTGGGCTTTTATCCCTAAATTTTGCAAAGTCACTATCACAAAACACAAAAGGTAGCATGTGCCTTTCACATGAACAGGTTCAGGTGCACAAAGGACACCCCCCACTCTCAAGCAAATGTTTTTTCATACATAAGGAAGAACATGAGGAAGAACCACCACAAATTGTCTTTTTGTTTCTTATGCTTGATTAACATTCCCCAAACCAGTTTCTTATGTGCCCTTAATTGTATGACAACTACATCATCTTGAAATAACATCACTCAATGGCTAAACCTGAAACCACCATAATGAATTATTAACTTCCACTATTCTGTGCTAATTCAAACTAGTTTCTATTAAAACAATTGCTGCTATGGTTACACTCTCCTAACACCAGCTGGCCTAATTCAAACTTCACTGGTCCCCCCTAAATCAAACTAAACTAACCACACTTCTACAATAAAATAGTTACCTAAATTTTCTTCAATCTATATAAACTATTTCCTAAAAACCTGTATCTATAAATCTCTAAAATCACATCAAGAGAACCTGTGACCTGCACTAAGGTTACTCAATGTGACTCAAAGTTGAACTTAAATTGCTTAAAAGCAAAAACCATAAGCCGTGGAAAATGGGAACAATAAACTCCCAAGTTTAGCTGTGTACGTTCCGGTCTCAGAGTTTTCTGCTAGAGCCAGCAGGAGCCTTTTCTGGTCGCAGTGCCAAGTGGAAAAGGAGGGAGGGAATGGGGTCAACAGCTCCTGAACATATCCTAGTGGTCTTGGGGTCAACGGCCCTTCCTGATCCCTAACGCTCAGTGGGCCTCCATGGCCAGCTCCCAATACCTCTCAAGCTGAGAAAATCCATTAGAAAATATGTTGAGTAGCAGGTATCTCATTTTTATTAGCTTTTCTTTTTTGCACAGATAACAATGTCCTTACTCCTCTTCTCCTATAAGGAGGGTCAACTCTGAAGTCCTGGAAGATCTTTTCTCTTCTATCCAGTTGCTGGGGTGGATCTTCTGGTAAAGGGGAAGGTAATTTGATTCCAGGGTCAAGAATCAAGTTGCGAAGGTTCTTGACTAACATTTCCAAGAAGTGCTGAGAGGTCTCTGAATCAACCCAGGGCTTCTCTTCAATGAGTATTTCTGAAGACTCTGAGATAGAGGTTGGGTTAAACTCTTGGGTTGGACCCATTTGTGACACAGTCACAACTTCAAAGTCCTCCTCCATCTCTGGGTCCCAGCAAAAAGCAATGCTGGACTCTCCAATTGCTACAAGGCTGTAAGAAAGAACTCACAGTCCAGAAAGAATCTGAAAACCCGAACTCTAACAAACAGTGGTGAGGCTGGGCTCGGTGGCTCAGCCTGTAATCCCAGCACTTTGGGAGGGCGAGGCGAGTGGATCTCCTGAGCCCATGGCTTCGAGACCCCCATGGGCAACTTGGCGAGACCTCATCTCTACAATAAATCAAAAATTAGCAGGGCATGGTAGCGTGCACCTGTAGTTCCTGCTATTTGGAAGGCTGAGGCAGAAGGATCACCTGAGCCCAGCGGGTTGAGGCTGCAGTGGCAGGGAGTATGCCACTGCACTCCAGTCTGGGCAACAGAGTGAGACTCCAACTCAAAAAACAAAAACAAAACAAACAAACAAAAAACCAGTGGTGAAAGAGCTCAAAGGGAAGGTTTAAAATGCATTCAACCAGCCAGGCTTGGTGACTCAGCCTATCATCCCACACCTTGGGAGGCTGGGGTGAGTGGATTGCCTAAGCCCATGGGTTCGAGACCCGCCTGGGCAACTTGGTGAGACCTCATCTCTACAATAAATCAAAAAATTAGCCGGGCATGGTAGCGCATGCCTGTACTTCCAGCTACTCGGAAGGCTGAGGTGGAAGGATCGCCGGAGCCCAGCAGGTCGAGGCTGCAGTGGCCGGGAGCGGCCACTGCATTCCAGTCTGGGTGACAGAGTGAGACTCCAACTCAAAAAAAAAATGCATTCAACCTCAAGCAGCTGTGGCCGTTGCTCTTGTTAGGCTCTGGGCTGGCCACAACTTGGCCTTGCCTCTCTGGCTCCCTCCCCCACTTGAGGGAGAGGGACCTCCTTTTTCTCTCTCTCTCCAATCTACTTTCTAAATAGACTATATTCTCTCTTTTTTAAATTTTAATTCTAGTTTATTATTATTATTTTTTGAGTAGGAGTCTTACTCTGTCACCCAAGCTGGAATGCAGTGGCACACTCACGACCACCACAGCCTCAACCTACTGAGCTCAGGTGATCTTTCTGCCTCAGCCTCCCAAGTAGCTGGAACTACAGGCATGCACCACCATATGCAGCTAATTTTTTTTTTTACTGTAGAGACGAGATCTCCCCAAGTTGCCCAGGCTGGTCTCAAGCCCCTGGGCTCAGGCAATCCTCTCGCCTCCTCCTCCCAAAGTGCTGGGATTATAGGTATGAGCTCATTTTTTTTTCTTTTGAGACAAGGTCATGCTCTGTTGTCCAGACTGGAGTGCAGTAGGGCGATTATAGCTCACTGTGGCCTTGAACTCCTGTGCTCAAGTGATCCTCCTGCTTCAGCCTTCTAAGTAGCTGGGACTATAGGCTCATGCCATTATGCTCAGCGAATTTTTTTATTTCTATTTTTTAGAGATGGCGTGCCCACTATGTTGCCCAGGCTGGTCTGGAATTTCTAGCCTCAAGCCATCCTCCTACCTTGGCTTCCCAAATCACTAGGATTTCAGGCAGGAGCCACTGTGCCTGGCCTTTTCCTTTTATTTTCACAATGCAGGCTTTCCTTAAACACCTCTTGGTCCCTGGATGTTCTTTCCTGTTTTTGAGTGAGAGTAAGCACTCTCCAAGGTCAATTGGAAGCTTTTTGGTGTGGCAGGTCTTACTGAGTGGGAGCTCTGCTCCAGGTAGTTGGTTGGTGCCTTGTTTCATCAGGAGACTTTTCAGCTCTTGGGCTAGTCATGATTCCTGGAAAGTCATCCTGTAATATTTCGCCTGGGTGGAATAAGTCTAGTGGCCAGGACATTGGGACCTGGGAAGGGGGAGGTGGTTGGTGGGGTCTCACCTTCAGGAAGTCGGCTTTCGTGTGATCCTAACAGGGTGATGCCCTTCTCAGCTGTGTCGGGCATCCCTGAGTCCGAAGCATCCTTCTGGGACAACCTTTCCAGAGTATACTCCAGGGTAGTCCTTTGGTGCTGTGGGTCTGGGGGGAGGACTCTAAGGGTCACCTGCTTCTCATGCTGCCTTTACCTTGTCTGTTCTGGGATTCCCCTTCTCTGCAGTCTTCTGAGCCTCTCAAGTGTTTGCAGTAGGGTGTGAGGCAGGGTAGCTACCACAGGTCAGACAGAGATAGATCCATTTCCCAGAGGCAGCTTTTAGGAAGCATACAGATATTTTTTATTACATTTTTTTAACTGCAGGACAGTCTGGCAGCTATCCCATCCCCTTGGCAAATCAAGAGAAAACCTCATCGGTATAGGACAGCCCAAACTTTCAATTCATGGTTTAGCATAATAAATCACTAAAAATCTTTCAGGTTTCTTGTGGAAGGCCACAACTTAGCTAACCAAAGTCATAGAAATGATAATAAAGGCTGGGTGCAGTGGCTCACCTATACTCCCAGCACTTTGGGAAGCCAAGGTTAGAGGACTGTCTGAGCCCATGCATTTGAGACCAACCTGGGCAACTTGATGAGACCTTGTCTCTACAATTAGTCAAAAAATTAGCCAGGTGTGGTACTGCATGCCTGTAGTCCCAGATACTTAGAAGTCTGGGTGGAAGGATCACCTGAGCCTAGCAGGTCAAGGCTGCAGTGGCCATGAGTGTGCCACTGCACTCCAGCCTGGGCAACAGAGGGAGACTCCAGCTCAAAAAAAAAAGAAAAGAAAAAGAAGCAGAGAGATGTTCATCTTCAGAGTGGTGGTTACCTGTGTCACACCCTCTTTAGCTTGTCAATTGTTGGGAAAACATATCTAGTTTCTTAGTTAAGAGCCAAAACACAGTGTTTCCTTTTCGAGAGACTGGACCAGGCCAGGCCTTTCTGGGACAAAACATTAGCCCACACTTTCTGTCGTCTCCTCTTTCTCCAATAAATTCTGTTTGAGCCAAGGGATCCAGGAGTTTTGTACCCCCCCCCACCTCCCCCACCCAGCATCAAGACGGGGCAGGTTTGGCCTCCTCTGACCTAGCCAGCCTGTAAACAATCTGTTGGCTTTCCAGCTTCCAAAGCTACGTTGATGACCTTTCTTGGTTCTATGAGTTCATGCCCTCTAAAACACCTTGGTGCCATTTCAGCACAAGCTCAGAAGGGAAAAGAGGGGACATCGAGTGTGTTTATCCTGGTATGTTTAACCCTCTAACATTGGACTTTGCCCCCATCAACCTTCTGGACCTTAAACTTGGAATTTTTTACTCCAAATGTAATGTTATCTGTGCAGTCCCTGTTTTCCTTGGCCTTGGTTTAGCATCTCGCTCTGGTGGAAAGTCGATACCTTTTTTAACTTCTCTGTGAAACTGGCTTCCCTGACCCCAGACTCCTAGTCTTCTCCATACCTTCTAAGGTGTCCTTGCTGACTTCTCTTTCCATTCCGTAAATATGGATGTTGCTTCTGGTTCCGTCCTCAGTCCTGTGCTCTTCCCATCCACCCTTTTCTTAGACCTTCAGTTCCAAGGTTTCAGTTACTTTCTCTGATCAACAGTTTCTGAGCTGTGTACCCAATCTTTTACATGTCACACTTACTGGGGAACATTTCCACTTAGCTGCTCTCCTCATCCATTTCACATATAGCTTGCCTAAAAATCTTCCTTTGCCATCTTCTACCACTGTCTTCTCATTTGCTAGTTCCAAGTTGTTCAGATTCAAATGCTGCTGTTCATCTTGGCTTGCCCTTTTTTTTCCTTCTCTTTTTAAAATTTTATTTTAAAGATGTGTGGTACAATCCACGGGTAGGTATACAAATGGTCATTGTACAGGTAAAGTTTGGGCCTCACTTTGGTCCCCACGTTGCCTGGTTTGAGATCAGGTGCCCTTATGGATGAAGTGTCCCCCCACCCCCCCAGCAGGCCTCCCTACTGCCAATTCCTTTCTTATAGTAGTATAATTGTTCAGGGTCTGCTTATGAGTGAGAACATGTGGTACTCAGTTCTTTGTTTCTGTGACATCACTAAGTATTATAGACTCTAAATTTATTCAAGTTGCTGTGAAACTCATAATTTTGTTCTCCTTTATGGCTATGTAATATTCCATTGTATATATGTACCACATTTTTTTTTACTCAGTGCTCTTTCAATGGGCAGCACGGTTGGTTCCATGTCTTTGCTATTGTGAATAGTGCTGCAGTTATCTTTTCCACAGAGTGATTTGAGTTCCTCTGGGTGTATTCCCAGAAGGGAAATTGCTCTCTCTCTCTCTCTCTCTCTCTCTCTCTCTCTCTCTCTCTCTCTCGCTCTCTCTCTCTCTCATAGGAGTCTCACTCTGTTGCCCAGACTGGTGTGCAGTGGCATGCTCGCAATCACCATAGCCTAGACCTGCTGAGTTCAGGCAATCCTCAGCCCTCCAAGTAGCTGGAACCACAGGCGAGTACCATCACACTTGGCTAATTTTTTTATTTATTGTAGAGATGAGATCTCACCAAGTTGCCCAGGCTGGTCTTGTCCTGGGCTCAGGCAATCCTCTTGCCTCCACCTCCCAAAGTGCTGGGATTGCAGGCATAAGCCACCGCACCCAGCCTTTTTTCTACTTCAAAACCTAGTATCTTGGGTTTTGTGGCCTTCCTTTTCTTCCTGTCCTTTTCAGAGCTGTTTTTGTTACATCCTCATATGTCCCTTGGCCGTTTGCCTGTCTTTACACCAGATTTTCCACACACAATTTCCAGTTTAAGCTGCCTTCACGCCTTTATCATGTCTGTCTTCCCCACTACCTCTTCAACCCCCGCCACTTCCAATGGCTCCTTACCACTTAAAGGAAATCTCAGAGGAGACGTTCTAGTATCTGGATCCAGTACATATTTCCAACTTTGTCTCTTACTCTTTCCCTTCACAACCTCACAATTCAACTAATGTTAACTGCTCATTGCTCTGCAAATACCAAGTGCAATCTGTTTTCTAAGTCTTTTTCTCATAATATTCTCATGTTGGGCTACTGAAACAGAACTTGGGAAGTCCAGTGAAGTTCAGCAACTATTCAGCACCTACTGTGTGCCATGGTTTGTGTTAGGTGTGGGGAAAACAATGACTAAGCAGGACATAACCCCGTCCTTCTAGAACTCGCCATTCGATGAAGAAGACTGTCTGTCAGGCCTGTGATTTCAGCACCATGGTACGCTGACAGGGAATGTGAAGCTTGGCCCAGACCCAGGGCTACAAGGAGGCCGCTCAGAGGGAGTGGCTACTGACTGGGCCCTAGAGGGTGGGCAGACACCAGCTAAACACAGAGAGATGGAGTGAGCTGAAACATGTTTCCCAGAGTGATGTGCCCAAGTCCTGAGCCCTGTTCCTGTGTATGTGACCTTGGAAAGGTCCTTGCAGATGTCATTCCATCAAGAATCTTGAGATGAGAGTGTTCTGGGAGGACTCCTCGTAAGAGAATGGAGAGGGAGACAGGAGACATACATAGAAGAGGCCATTGTGAATGTACAGGCAGAGATGGGGGCAATGCCACCACAAGCCAAAGACAGCGGGGGTCACTGGAAGCTGGCGTGTGCCAGGAAGGACTGCCCCTCAGGCCCTAAGAGGACGTGAGTCTGCTGACAGCCTGACTTCAGCCCTTAGCCTCCAGAACTGAGAGAACAATTCTGTTTTAAGTCACCCAGTCAGCCAGGTGTGGTGGCTCATGCCTGTAATCCCAGAATTCTGGAGGCCGAGGTGAGAGGACGGCCTCAGTCTATGGGTTTGAGACCAGCCTGGGCAACTTGGCAAGACTTCGTCTCTGCAATAAGTCAAAAAATTAGCTGGGCTTGTGGTGGCACACTCCTGTAGTTCCGCTACTTGGAAGACTGAGGCGGAAGGATCACCTGAACCCAGCAGGTCAAGGCTGCAGTGGCTGTGAGTGTGTCACTGCACTCTAGCCTGAGCAACAGAGTGAGACCCAGACTCAAAAAAATAATAATAATAAGCCACCCAGCTTGGCTACCTTACAAAAAGGATGGACACAGGGAGAAAGTGTGTTAGGAGGTGACAGTATGGGATGTGTACCTGAACTGAATGAGTCCAGGGTGTGAGATGAGGTCACAGGAGCGACGGGAGGGCTGAGCACAGGACAGACCATGGAGGACTTGACAGTGTCATACTCAGCTAGATCTTTCTCAGAGGGGCAGGAAAATGCTGTAGGCTTGCTAGCGGGTGAGGGAGAGGATGCACTGTGTGCTTGGCATGACAGGCACTCAGTACTGTGCTCATCTGAGCTACGCTCTGCATGGTAACAGCAGCTATTGTGTCCTGAGCTCCTGTGCTGAGCCCTCCCCATGCACTGTCACATGTCATCCCCACAGCTGCCCTAAGGGAGCTATGAGGATTGTCATCCCAATTCCATAGATGAGAAAATGGAGGCTGAGGGGCTCAGATGTGTCACGTTTGTGAACCAACAGTAGGCATTTAGTAAATGTCTTTGCATTGGAATGAAAAGTAGACTTTTGTGCACCTTGTATTTCACATCTGAGAGACAGGACAGTAGAAAGAGACAAGAATATTTTCACATTTGCTGATGGCATTCTGTACTTTTAAATCTAACTGGGAGACCAGAATACTTTAAAAGAGTATGAGTTAAAAAGATGTTAAACGAACCACCCTGGGAAACTTAGCACGACCTCGTCTCTACAATAAATCAAAAAATTAGCTGGGCATGGTGGCACATGCCTGTTGTTCCAGCAACTTGGAAGGCTGAGGCAGAAGGATCACCTGAGTTCAGCAGGTTGAGGCTGCAATGGCCGTGAGCATGCCACTGCACTCTAACCTGGGCAACAGAGTAAGACTGACTCAAAAAAAAAAAAAAACCAAGGTGGATAATGGCCACATTTGTTTAATTTCTATAATACGATGATAAACACAGATTGAGGTGTTTATTTTTATCATTATTTGCTGGAATAAATAAAAACACACTTGGGCATGAGAATGTTCCTTCATCCTTCTTCTCAAGGCTAATTCTGCTTCTCTCCTGCCCAAAGTCCCCCTTGGGAGATCTGACCTGCACTGCATTTCAGAGTCAGGGGACCTCTTGAGAGCCGCTGGTGTTGTCAGCCCAAACAGGAGTGTCTTTTATTCTAAACTGGGCTTCTAAGCCCACCCAGATCACCCCCAGAAAGTCTTATTCTGCAGGAATTCTCGAACCTGAGATATGAGAGACTGAGATCTTTTGGCTGTCTTAGGCCCTCTGAAAGGACAGAGCCCAAAATGGAGTTCCCGTGGCCTCCTTGAGTAATAATCCTTTCCCAGAACTCCAGGAAAATCACAAGACATTGAGATGACCTTCCAAGGATTTGTCTTTCAGCCTCCAGCCCAGCCCTTCTCATCTTTGTGATAAACCAGCTGATTGACCCACCCATCAGCTACCAGCTCACCTTGGTCTGTGTGCTAGTGACTGACCCATCCGGTTGTCAGAGACATGACAAACATGGCATCAGCTCCTGTGAATGCTCGCCTGCTTGTCCCCACCCCAAAAGGGAAAACTTAGACGCCTTCGACCCCAAGCATTTGCCCCATGTCTCCTCCAAGGGCTGGCCCCTTCTCCCCCTTGAGAAGTGAGTCCACTCTTTCCTAACCTAATTTTGGTGCAATTCTTTGCACGCTGGTGGCACTGGCTCAGCCCACCACCCTAACACCCTCAGTGGGGCCCTGGAAGAGTCTGAGGTCAGCCTTGCAATTTCAGAGCTGGGCGGGGCTGTGGGGAGGAGGGGACAGGCCTTATATGTAGCACACAGCACCTGCCCAGACACTTGCAGGCCACATGGAGATGGACATGCATGGAAGGTAACTACCATGTGGAGGTCCTCACAAGGGCTTCTGAGAGGGAAATATTCACTCCTCCACTCACCTCATGATGTCCACAGTGGCCTTTCTGGACAGGGCTGAAGGGTTTTTTTGTTGTTTTTTTTTTTTAATCAATATTTTTTATTATGATGTTGTGAGGTACAGTTAAGGGTTAGGTATACAATTACGTTTCATCCAGGCACCCTGTTGATAAGAGATGTTTCCCTGTTCCCAGACAGATATTTGCTACTGTTAATCCCATCTCCCTCCCTGCCCAATAGTTTCCCAGTAGCGTCAGTCATTTTCTTATAGTATTACATTGGATGTTCAAGGTC
>NW_007248010.1:0-14887 GCF_000164805.1 Carlito syrichta | reverse complement strand
GGCTTAGACTTATCATTAAGCAATGGAAAGTAAAAAGTGAGAGTTGGAGGGGCACCTCATGACCAGCAGCCAAAGATCAGATAGGTCTGAGGTCAAGGCTGAAGACCTAAGGACAAAAGGTCAAAACATTCAGGAGCCAGGAGAGGGGGTGCACTCTCTTCCCAGCATGAGCAGGTAATGAGAGTTTCCCACTTGGGGCCCATCTTGACCTGGCTTTATAGGTGTCTCCATTTTTTCTGGTTCTAATTTAAATTCTATTGCTCTACTAATGCTATCTATAGCATTTCTGTGAGCTGTGTGAGCCATGGCAGAAAAATAACACCCTCAGAGCCTCATGGGAGCTCCTGCATTTTCAGCAAGTTGGTTAGAAGTGTGGGTTGCCTGAGAACCCAAACTTAAATACAGAAATAAATGAGGGCTCAGTCTTGTGGCAGAATTTGTCCATAACTCATGTAGTCTAGGCTAACTCCAGGTCAACTTTCCTGGGTAGCATCAGAATTGACATGCACTGAAATCTAGCAGTGGGATCAGGATGTGGGCATTTTGAAAAGTACCTCTTGTATAAGAGAAAGACCCACCCTCAGACTACAAGTTTCTGAATCCTGGAGGGCCCCACAGTGGAGACAGAGGCACCAGCATCACTTGGATTTAAGCAGTGGCCACTCTTCATAGGTCAGAACTCAAAGGAAAGAACACTGTTACTCAGCTGTGCTCTGTAGTGCCAATGTAATGACAGGAACTGGGAATGGCTGATCCAACACTATGCGTTGAAGTCAGGTGGACATAAGAAATAGGTAGCAGCATCAGAGTGCAGCAAGTGGTGGCTGACTTGCAAAGATCGAGGAGTTACCTCAGAGACCACAGTGTTTTAGGGACAAGACAATGACTAACCAAAGTGTCATTGAATCAATATTAGTAGACAAGATGGATAAGACCAGAAGGCTGATGTCAGCTGTTACAGTAGAAAGTCATGACCTTTTGCCCAGGAAAGACCTGAGACAGTCTTCACAGCAGAAGCTTAGGTGGTCAAGAGGATGGGTCCCCATCAAGAGAGGCCCTGCAAGACCACAACAAGTGTTCCCCTTTGGGATTCCCCAGTTCAGTGTAAAAGAAACCTACAGTCAATGACTTGAGTGGCTGGATACTGAGGATGGATGGATCCATAGACATTGCATGAGCTTCTGAACACAGAGTCCTACTTGTCCTGTTGCTCACATACTGCAATCTCCAGTATGTGTTTGAGTCATGGCTTAGAAGAAAGGCCAGGGAATCGTTGGATTCCTAGTCCACATGTGCCTCAGATTCAGTGCATTGGGGCATAGACACTTCATAGCCATCATGGTGATATCTGCACATGCACATGATTGTGAGGATACTTAGTTGAGAGACTCCTCATAGTGATTCCTTGTCCTGTGGACTGAAAGCTATGATACTAGAAAACACCTGTCTTTACTTTCCCAAGACAATATGTAGAATCAAAATCAATCAACATCGCTGGGAAAACTATATACATATATAACAAAGATGAGGGCTACACTCAAGACTTAAGGATCGAGGAATAAAGGTTCCCTCCTGTTTCCAATGAATTCACCAGTGCAGCATCTCTGAGCTTCAGATAGAGGATGGCACATGAAAGTAAACTACTGCAAATGTCATTAGTAGTGATCCCACTCCACTATAGTTGCTGTGTTAGATGCTTTATCTTTACTCAAACAATAACACATGCTCGAGGACATGATATGTAGGGCCCTTATGCAAACTGTATCCGTTTCAAAATGTAGTTTGAAGAGGCATCATCAACAGTTTGTGCTGATATAAGGGCAACTAGAGCATCCACTCACCCTTGCTCTTTTGCCCTCACTCTGGGTGTTTCTCTGTCTGCTCCCATAGAGGTGGTTGAGCCTGCAATCAGATTCATTAGCCTTATCCTGAGCTAACCCTTAAGAAAAGCTCTGCTCTGGAGCCCCAATAATTTCTTGAATTCCAAAGTCACACTGACCATTCCAAATTCCTAATAAACATGACAGTTTCTAATGCCCACTGACCTTCTCAGATCCATTCGGCAGGTCACACCTCACTGCTCACCTATGGTTTCAACAGACAACACGGCAATCAGTCCCCTCAAGGATCAAAACTAGACCCAATGGGAAGAGGCATCCAAGCAAAACCACTCAACTGGAAGGTCCTAGTTCCCAATTTGTCTTGTGTGAGGATTCTGTGTAGAACACACACTGACTTTTGAAGACAATAAAGAAAATCAAGAGCTAAAAACACAAAGGTGTACCTTGAGAGGAATGTCACAGTGTGTGCTGTGTCACTGTGCCTGCTGAAACCATTCTGAGCTGACACCATTCTGACAGTCACCAGGGTCATTTTGTCCAGAAGGTGGCACCCCACACACTGCTGTCATTTTAAGAAGTCCTTCCGTGGAATGGGCATGTCATGAACTAAAGTCAGGTTGTTAGTGATGTTGAGGGGATGAACTCTGGTCTTTTCTAACTTATGGAGGTCACACTTTTTGGCTCACAATCCCACATCCCATTGACTTTAGTCCACAGATTCAGGCTCCTACTCCTTCCTCGTCTATACTCAAATCTCTGCCTGCCTAGCCCTTACAAGGACACTAATAATTTCATCATTGTCCAGCTAGATAATGCAGGAGAATCTTCCAATGTAGAGATCTTTAATTTGATTACATTTGTGAATGCCTTTTTTTTCAGTGAAAGAATCTTTCCCAGGTCTCAGGACACAGTTTCCAGTCAGAAGTACTGATCATTTCCCATCTTCATATCCATCAGCTTTTGGACAAACCCTCCCTTTTTGTGACCCATGGACTTGAGCTTGGTAACATTTTGTCCTCTTACTCATACCTTCTCATTCTCCCCTACCACGATGTAGGCTCCCACTGCCTCTCCCCACCTGTAATTTTTTTTTTTCAAGGAGCCAATATGGCTGCTGAGCTGTTAGGTAGGCAGGGACTTTAAACTGACAATAATGTCAGTTACCCTGTTCTATGCTGAATGACCAGAATCACTTTCTGTTGTGTTCATATACGGTCCAGAAGGGTGTTATTGCAAAACATGGAAGAAATCCTTCAGAACAATTGTTGCAATATATTGTTCTGATTCTTTTCTTTAAATTGATTTTTTTTGTGACATCCAAGGTACAGGTTGTATTATTGTTTCTCTTGTTGATTTCTCTGTTTTGTCATTTTTGGTGATTTCTTGTTTCTTATTGGTGTGGTTGTTTTTGAGAATTTATCTCCAAGTCAGTTTTTTTTTGTTAGATCCAAAATTCTGTTGTATTATCGGTACTGTGGTGGTTCCCCTGTTATGCCACTTTCTTGTTGGTTCATGATTTTTTAAATTTGTATTATTGGTGTTGCTTCTTTGAAGAGTTTGTCTGTAAATTTATTTTTCTCTTGATCCTAGGGTCGGCTTTCATTTCATGGAATTTGCTCTTGTCATGTTTTATGCTTTGTTTCATTTTTATATATTGGTTTGGTTGCTCTTGAGAGTTTTCCTGCATTCACTTGTCTGTTAGGACAAAGGTCAGATTACATAAACATCACTGTGGTGTTTTCCTCTGCTTTGTTATTTTTTTGTTGTGACTTTCAGGTTTTGTTTTTTTCTCATTGGAGTGATTACTTTTGAGAGTTTCTCTGTAAATCGATTTTTTTGTGTGTTATTTCCAAAGGTCATGTTGTAGAATTATTGCTGTTGTATATCTCTGTTTTGAACATTTTTTTGGTATAATTGTTTTACAGATTTCCTCTCTGTGTAGCACTGTCTGGATAACTGTGGCTTGATTACAGCTTGCTGCAGTCTCCCACTCCTGAGCCCAAGGAATCCTCTTGCCTCAGCCTTGTCAAAAACTAGGAATGCAGGAGCAAAATGACTACTGCTAGGTTTCAATAATTTTAATTTTGTTTTAATAATTTATTTTGTTTTAGACACTTTAATATCCTTTTCACAATGATGCTTTCCAAGAATGCACATATTTCTATTTTTTTTTCAGATGAACAAGAACAAAGTTTTTGTATACATTGCATATGGGAAAGATAAGCCACTGAGTCAAATCTGTAAGAGAAAGAGAAGCATCTCTAAACTGCAGTGACCACTCTCTCAGTATCAAGACTAGAGAGATATAGTCCAGAGCTTGGGTCTTCCAGGTTCACAGTCAAGCCAGGGAAGGTGCAGCATATGGTACATGCAGGTCCTTCTGCTCTCCATAGTGGAGTGTCTCAACTACAGTGTCTTCTAACTACACTGGTCTGTTCCATAGTGTTACACACACACACACACACACACACACACACACACACACACACACACAGACACTTCTTGAGGTTTTAGGCCTCTGACAGCAGGCTAAGTGTACCTTAAAGGGACTGAATACTTCCTCATAAACCAAAGTCTTTTTGTGGAAACTGTATGTGGAGAGAGAATTTCCCATTATTTAGAGATCCGAGAGAGGAGTCATCCGTGGAATGGTGCTTCCAAGTGGGTTGGTTATATCCTTATATTACATGCACAGTAGTTTTTACCAGCAATGCAGGCTGGTATTATACCAGCAATGCAGGCTACTCTAAAGTTACAAGAAAGAACCCAGATGAGTGATCCACTAAGGTTTTTACTGAAAGGAAGAATGGAGGACTTCCTACAACTCCACAGTACTGTGCTCTCCATGTTTAGCAATGGGGACCCAGGTATTCTGTGTGAATGGGGGACCATTTCTGGATACAGGGGTAGACTGAGCTGACAGGCTTGGAATGAAAGTAGGTATCTACAACACTGGAATCAAAGGTTGGCTTGGATAATGATGATGCAGAGGGGCTGCTCACTACAGCAGGAGTCACTGGAGGAACCATGATAAGAATTCTTGTCAAAATAGGGCAATGAGGAGACAGGGTCCCTGCTGTTGCTCATTAGGTGTCCCAATCTTAGACTAATGGGTAATCTTCCAGTCAAAGGGATGGTTAAGATTTGGAGTGGGACTGATGAAAATAAATATAGATGGGCAGACGCAGACTGATAACTTTTCAGGGTGTCACCGCACTGCATATAAATTTGGAATGGAGAAAACTAGAGTGCAGATATCCTGAAGTTGGGGGTGGTTCTGAGAGTCACAGTCTTAGAAGATGGAGAATTGTCAATGTAAATGACCCTAGGGTCTGAAGTGGGCAGCAAAACCAAGATATCAGATCTATTAACTAAGATGATAGAAAAGAATCCTGTGGAATTTGATTCAGGATTGCCAGAGGTAACAGGGATCATGGTAGAATGGATGGGATGAGGAGTAAAAAGGTAAAAAGACAGATGGGGTACTACACACATGGATGTCTGGGAGCTCCTTCTGCAGGACTGAGACTTGGAAGACATGGGTATGGAGTTAGGATGCAGAGGTGCAGGCACAATAATAGAGCCAGCAACCAGGTGGGCCAATTCAGTGGTTCTAGGTAGAGCTGAGACTTGCAAAGTACAAGTGACCAGAGGCAGGATGTCAGTGGTCTTTCCAGTAGGTGTCAATAATAAAAAAAAAGATTGGGAGGCACTGCCATTTGCCATGGTTTCTGCTTTACCCTCCAAAGCCTCTGTCTTATTCTCCAAGTGTTTGATATTTCTTTTAAACCCATTGTTCTTCCCCAAGGAGTCTAGCTCTTTTTGCCATGCAGGGACATTGGGTTTGCGGGGCAGCACACCTCTATCCTATTGCAGTGACAGTGGAGGTGAAAGTAGCAGTGGAGTCAACCTTGTCCTTGCCAGGGCCTTTGACTGACACCTCTGGGTAGTGAAGAGTTCCCTGGTGGAATATCTGATGACTTGGTGCCCTGCATCTCCTTTTTCAACCTCAGCAATATCAGGAAGCCTTTAGAGCTGGACACTCCAGCATTTCCTTGGGGGCTTCACCAGCAGCCAGTAGAAACCTGAGGCTAGGTCTGGGAGCATAGTGGCATCTGTCCCAAGATGGGGGACTTCCCCGGAAGAGCTTTTGGCACTGGGATCAGTATGTTCTTCCCAGAAGGAGGTCATCAGAAAAACATGGGCCTTCCCTCAAAAGTTCATTTTTGAGTATGAGGTTTCCCTCCAGAAACCCAGGGTGGAGCCCCAAGGAAGAGCATTCCCCCTAGGTACCTAGGGGCCTTGATGTCAGTAACACTTCCTCTTTTTCACGGTGGACACTTTTGCTGACCTCCTGCTCTTTGGTGCCATCCTCCGCTTTCATCATCTTTTGGGGATCTTCTTGGGCCCTGCCCTTGATCTCCTTGGAGATCCTGGATGCCATCAGTGTCCCAGATGGACAACCATCTCAGGTGGGGCAGTCAGGAGGGTATAATTGTGGCTGAGAAGAGAGATCCTTGCGCAGGTCAAGTGTCTTTTCGTCAATGAGTTTCCAGTAAACAGCTCAGGTTTCTTTTTTGGGGTTAAACTCCAGAATTCAGGCCGTAGGGTCCCTAAAGAGGAACTTGTAACCTGGGGGAGGGGACACTGCTCTGTCTGGGATTTGTAGAGTCTAGGTGGTGGAGGCACACGACCCAGATGTGGGTTAGCAGCCTGTAAGCAGGACTAGGTCGAGGGGCATTCGCAGGCGCCGCAGGGTCGGAGTTGTCTGGCAGAACAGGGGAACTGGTGGGAGCCGCATCTGGGACACTGCTTACCGGACCAAAAACCAATTGAGTAAGAGAGTTGCCCATTGAGAACTGATTGTGTGGCCTGCCATGGTAAGAAAGAGTAAGCCACAGAGACAAGGCTTCTTAGCGACTAACTCCTCTCTCAGCCAAACGAATGCAGGCTAGCCCCGCGCATGTGACATCTCAATAGGGTTCCTGACACACTTGCCATTTCACAATGGCACCCGGCCGAGCCACAAGAAGATGCAACAAAGGGAACAGAAGAAGATGCAACAAAGGGAACAGCACCACGAGGTCCAGCTAGCCCGTGGTGCAGCTGGATTTTCTAACCCTCGGGACTTCCCGCTGCTGCTTAAGGTGATAGCCAACAGGTGGACCACGCTGTGGGGGATGTGTGGGGACTACCGGCTTGGACACTCTGCAGCTGTGTGTCTTGGTCCTGTCCTCTAGGTCACTGGAGCGGAACCTGCTCAAAGCTCAACCCAGGAGCAATTCAGTGTTCTTTAAATCGATCATTTGGTGAGATGAACAGCTCAGGCTATATTATTGTAACTGTTGTTGATTTCTCTGTTTTGTTTTGGTTTGGTTTGGTTTTGTTAGGGTTGTTTTTAGCTCTGAAGATATTTTTTTTTTTTGCTGTTAGAGCCAAAGTTTCTATTACTGTTATAATAGAACAATAGGTTCTGTGGTTGTTGTATTATAGAACAATATTGTTCTATTGTTCAGGTTATATTATTGTTGCTGCTGCTTTCTCTCTTTTTTTTTCATTTTTGATGTTGCTTTCTTTTTTTATTAGTATGGTTATCTTTGACAAGTTTTCTTTGTGTATCACAGAATAATGATGTGGTTGTTTTGAGAGTTTTACTTTGTGAAGAACAGAATATTGGAGTGGTGGTTTTAGACATTTTTATTTGTGTAGCACCAGAATATTGGTGTGGTCATTTTAGTCAGTTTTATTTTGTGTAGGACAGAATATTGGTGTGGTGGTTTTAGAGTTTTACTTGTGAAGGACAAGATATTGGCATGGTGGTTTCAGATAGTTTTACTTTTGCAAGACAGAATATTAGTGTGGTGATTTTTACAGTTTTACTTTGTGTAGGACAGAATGTGGTACAGCTCTTTTTGAGACTTTTTATTTAGCACAAAATATTGGTGTGGTTGTTTTTGACAGTTTTTCTTTCTTTGGCAGAAAATATTGAGGCAGTTGCTGAAGATGTTAATCACTGAATACACAAGTTGTTTTGTTATGTGTCATGTTAAGCAGAGACTACTAGAGTGGGGTTATACAACGTGATTATTTAGAAAGGTTAATCACTGATTATTCAGGTGGTTGCTGACGAGACATATTCTGTGTAAAAAAGAGAATATTGAGGGAGATTATACACAATGATTATTTGGCAATGTAAGTCACAAAGAGTTATATTCATGAGACACATTTTCAGGTTAAGCAAAGACTACTAGGGTGGGGTGTTTTTTCAAAAATATTAGTCACTGATTATTCAGGTGCTTGGTTATGAGACATATTCTATGTCATAAATAGATTATTATTATTTTTTTATTAATCAATATATTTTATTATGGTTTTATGGGGTACAGTTAAGGGTTAAGTGTACAATTATGTTTCATTCAGACACCCTGTTGATAAGAGGTGTTAATCCCATCCCCCTCCCCCTCCATAGTTTCCCAGTACCGTCAGTCATTTTCTTATAGTATTACATTGGATGTTCAAGGTCCATTATATGAGAGAGAACATGTGATACTTGGATCTTTGTTTCTGTGAGAGGTCACTCCATATTATAGACTCTAGTTCCATCCGGTTGCTGCGAAATTCATGATTTTGTTCTTTTTTATGGCTGCGTAGTATTCCATCATGTATATGTACCACATTTTTTTAATCCAGTACTCTTTTGATGGGCAACATGGTTGTTTCCAGGTTCTTGCTATTGTGAACAACGCTGCGATAAACATACATGTGCAGGTATCTTTTTTATAGAGTGATTTGTGTTCTTCAGGGTATATTCCCAGTAGGGGAATTGTGGGGTCATATGGAAGGTCAATTTTTAGAGCTTGTAGGAATCACCACACTAGATTATTGAGACAGGGTTATGCAGAAAAATACTTTGGAAATCATAGCCACTAATCATGAGGTGTTTGATTATGAGACACATATTCTATGTTAAGAAGAGAATATTGAACCCAGATTATAAACAATGATTATTTGGAAATGTTAGAATATGTTTCTCATCAACAACCACCTTAACATTCAGTGGCTAACATTTCCAAATAATCATTGTTTATAATTACCATCCAAGAAAATATTCAGTGGCTATCATTTCCAGGCAATCATTTTGTATAACCTGTCTCAACATTTTCTTCTTAACTTAGAATATGTTTCTCATCAACAACCACCTTAACATTCAGTGGCTAAGTTAAGAAGAAAATGTTGAGACAGGTTATACAAAATGATTGCCTGGAAATGATAGGCACTGAATATTTTCTTGGATGGTAATAAGTCCCATATTTTATGTTCAACAGTGAATATTTATGCAGAGTTATACACAATGATTATTTGGAAATGTTAGTCACTGAATATTTTTGTGGTTTATGGCATGCATATTGAGGTTAAGCAGAGTCTACTGGGGTGGGGTTATACACAGTGTTTTTTTAGAAATGTTACTCACTGATATTTCAGGTAGTTGTTTATGAGACACAATCTATATGAGGAAGTGAATATTGAGACAGGGTTTTTTGAGAGTTTTTTCTATGTGTAGCATGGTATAAAATGCAGTGGCATGATCATTGTTTACTGCTGTCCTAGACTTCTGAACTCAAGGATTCCATTGCGTAGTTGCCTAATTTTTGATAAATATGAGAGCCACTTCTAACGTTTCCCTTTTTTTCATTAATATTTTATTCTTTTAGGAACACTTCAGAGTCTTTTCTGAAGATGATGCTTTCCATGAATTTACTAGTTTCATTTATAAAGAATATGCAGGTGAAAATCCTTATATCTATCATGGCTGATTTAGCTAGCTAAGAAATAAGAAAATTAATATCATATCTTTAACTGATACGTGCTATGAAAAAGACAATTATGCTTGTAAAACTGATGATACAAATTCTTACCCAGGAGATGCTGAATTTTATACTACACCAACAGCCTTCATTTTCATACAACCAGTTGTACATGATTCTTTCTAAAAAGCTCATGTTTTGTCCAAAACGGTATACTAAACCAGCATAAATAATTGTTGTTTAATATTTGTTTCTGAACTGGCACAATATCTCCAGCCTATTCTTGAAATTTGAAAATAAATCTTTCTTGTTACTGAGAAAAAATGATACAAGATGAAAAGGAAGTGGCATGAATATGTACAATGATAGTTTGCCAATGGATAAATTGCATTAAAGAGAAATGCAGGGAAGTTGGATGAATTAACATGTATACATGCTGTACATTCTCATAAGCATCTGTACGCACATTGGGAAATCTGAAAAGAAACGTGATCTATTTCCTGTAAATAAATAGGTGATGCAATAAGCAAAAAAACCGCATCAGTATAGATGATGATTTTTTAGGAATGGAAAAGTTGAATTGAAAACTTATTTCAGCAATCACAGCTATATTGGGAATTGCACATGGTATACATTATGATAAGCATTTGAACTGAACAAATATATGATTTTTTTGGCTTGCTGAACTGACCATTGACCTCTGGTTCAAAAATCACTGCAGGGCAATGTTTCAGACTGATAGCTTTCCTCTTACCTGAACAGGTTTTCAAACACAAACAAAAGTCTTGAACGGAGAGAAATAAAATCTTCCTTTCTGGAATGTCATCTCATGGTTGTTTCTGTGGTGACTTCCTGGGTCCCATTGGGAGAAGTAGAGGGTGCTATATCTGGAGAGAAATTTGGAGATGGTTAAATATCTCTATGAGACCTGAGTTGCTGAGAGATAGGAGGTTAGCTCTTGCAGGAAAAGGGGAAAATCTGGTGGAAGTCCTGGGAGTGGGTGAGGACTTCCTGCCACAGTTGGAAAGCCCCGGTGAAAAGGTGTGTAAAGAATGGATACCTTCAAGGCATGTTCAGTACTGCAGAGGATTCCAACTGGACGCAGAGTAAAAATGCCTTCCTTGAGCACTGAGGATGAGAAAAACTAGGGCCAGACAGGGGAGGGAACTTTGAATGGGCTATTTCTTGTGGAGACAAATGAAAGGGGCAGACTGCAGCCAAGAGGAAGCTCTGGCATTTGAAAGAAACCTTGGAGGGGCCCTTCACACTCCCACATATTCCAGACCACTCAACACTCTCTATCACTCCCACATACTCTACTCCTCTGGGTTTGGAAAATCTGGGCCCTTCTTCCCCCCGACACTTTCCTTGATTTTCCCAGCATCTGCATTCTCCAAGTTCTTCCAAGCCCTAATTTGTTCTTTTGCACCCTTTGGGATTCATTCAGGCTACAGGTTTGCCACAGAATTACAAGGGCCTGGAATGAACCGGCTTGGCTACTGACTGGAGTGCAATGGCCGCTCCTGGCCACCACAGCCTCAACCTGCTGGGCTCTGGTGATCCTTCCACCTCAGCCTTCCAAGTAGCCGGAATCACAGGCATGCACTACCATGTCCGGCTGATTTTTTGATTTATTGTAGAGATGAGGTCTCACTGCCCAGGCGGGTCTCGAACCCGTGGGCTCAGGCAATTCACTCACCTCAGCCTCCCAAAGGCACGGGATTACAGGCTGAGCCACCGAGCCCGGCAAGGGTATGGTATTCTTATCTGAACTTTTTTTATTTTTATTTTTTTCAGCTTTTTGAATATATCATCCCATTCTTTCCTGGGCTGTAAAGTTTATGCTGAGAAATCTGCTGTTAGTCTGATGTGGATTCCTTATAATGATGCTTTTATCTCCTTGGTTTTAGAATGTTTTCTCTGTCTTTCAACATACAGAGATTACAATATACCTTGAAGAGGAACTTTGTGGGGTGAATTGTTTTGGGGATTTTTGAGCTTTCTGTATCTGGATGTCCATATCTCTTCAAAGACTTGGGAAATTTTCAGTTCTTATTTCATTTAATAAGTTTTCTATGCCATTATTCTCACTTATTCTCTTTATGAAACTCCCATCGTGTGATTATTTGTTCACTTAATGGTGTTCCATATGTCCTATACACTTCATTCCTTAAAAAAAAAGTTTTGTCTAACTAGGTTATTCCAAAATACTGGTCTTTAAGTTCATAAATTATTTCTCCCTGTTTCTTTTGAGTTTGACGTACCAAGATGGGAACCTTTGCCTTTTAAGCTCATAAAGAATTTAAAAGCTACCTGTCATGATTATGGCCCCTCTGCACCGTTTACTATTACTCTGGTGGAAGGGCTTCAAACACAATGGTTAACCCCTTATGATTGGTTTCAAATAGCAAAAGAGTGCTTATCAGGGGGACAGTTTTTTCTTTGAAAAATGGAGTATGAGGAAGCAGTCAAAATAAAACTTATAGAACAAAATCTTATAAAAAGAAACCCTGATAGAGAAAACGTCATCAAAGATATGTATATGGGAGAAGGTGCCTTTTTCACTTTAGAAGCTCAAGCTACTCTGCATAATGATGTATTAATGACTGTTGGAGAATTGGGAATAACCGTCTGGAAAAGGCTGCCCTCGCCTGATCATAAAGTTCCCGGTATAGCTAACATTAAGCAAAAGCCAGATGAGCCATATGAAGACTTTGTAGCTCGTTTGTCAGAGGCAGTTGAGAAACTAGCAATAAATAAGATGGCAGCAGATCTCATAATTAAACAGTTGGCCTTCGAGAATGCTTCTCCTCCTTGTCAAACTCTTATTAATCCTATTAAAAAGACTGGTGAAATTTCTGATTACATTAAAGCTTGTGCAGAACTTACTCCTTCTTATTTGCAGGGAGTAGCCATGGCTGCTGCTCTTAAAGGACAGACGGTGGCGCAAGTACTCCAAAAACAAAATGGTAAATCTAATGTTCGATACAATAATGCTTGTTATAATTGTGGGCAAGTAAGACATTATACTAGACAGTGCCCGATTACTGAAAAACAGCTGGCTAATCCTAATTCAAGGCCTGCTACTCTTTGTGGCCACTGTGCTAAAGGGTTTCATTGGACCAAAGAGCGCAAATCTAAATATCATAAATGGCCCTTTACTAACCCCAGTTAATCAGACACAGCAACAGGGAAACTTCCAGCGGGGCCAGTCCCAGGCCCCACAAATAACAGGAACATTTGTTACAGGCCAGAATCCAACCGGACCAGTAATACCAGAAAGTCAGGCAGTGAGAAACCCTTTCCTTCAAGTAACACAATTGATGGGCTCTTCCGAGCAGTGTTCCTCCACCACAACAATATTAACTCCGGATGTTCTGGTGACTCCAATTTTATGGGAGTAAAGGGCCCTCTCCTGGAAGAAATAGGGGGTATAATATTAGGTAAAAGTTTCTTGTCTTTACAGGGAGTTTCCATTATTCCTTGAGTGGTAGATTCAGATTACACAGAAGAAATCCAGGTGCTTGTTGCTCCCCCTAGCAAAACTGCAGTTTAACAAAGGTCAAAAAATAGCCCAGTTGCTGCTCTTGCCTTGTCACAAAACAGATAAAACTTTAACTAACCTGCCTAGAGGTAACTATGGATTTGACTCTAACGATGTTGCTTTTTGGGTTCAGGAGGTTACTAACTCTAGACCTCTAGAAGACTTATATATACAAGGAGTTAAGATTAAAGGCTTCTTGGACACTGGAGCCGATGTTTCCTGTATTGCTGGGAAAATAGGCCTGCTTCTTGGTCTACTAAAAAAGCTCCTTCAGGACTCATAGGCATTGGTCGAGTACCCTCAGTAGCCAATAGCTCTAAAAATTTTAAATTGGACAGATGAGACTTCAAAAACTTTTTGCCCATATGTTATTCCATCTATCCCCTTTACATTATGGGAGAGAGATATTCTTACTCAAATAAGCATGCATTTATATAGCCCTAATGATAAAGCTTCAACACAAATACTGTAGATGGGCTATGATCCCTTTAAGGGACTTGGTAAAGACAGACAGGGAATACAGGAACCTGTCCAAGTTAATGAAAAGACAAATGGAGCTGGCATTGGCTATTCAAATTTATCCATTGTTCCCAAGACCCTATTACCTGAAAAGCCGAGGAACCGGTTTGGGTGGGACAATGGCCCATGCCCTCAGAAAAGCTAGGGCAGTCAAAAAGCTAGTTTTACAACAATTAAAGGCTGGTCATGTAGAACCTTCTACTAGCCCCCCTGAATGGCAATCACTAGCCCTGAAAACACTCCTAGTTTTATAATTAAGAAAAAATCTGGTATATGGAGACTTTTACAGGATTTAAGAGCTATTAACACTACTATGGTAGCCATAGAGTGTTACAGCCTGGATTGCTATACCTGTTAACTTTAATATTATAGTTATTGATTTACAGAATTGTTTCTTTACTATACCTTTAAGCCCAGAGGACTGTAAACAATTTACATTCAGTTTACTCTCTGAGAATTTAAAAACTTTTGTTCCAGCTCCAGGAGGAGTTAACTTTTGAGGACTGATACCTAACATGCTATGACAAATGGATGTAACTCACTTTCCCAGCTTTGGAAAATTGTCTTATTTGCATGTGACTGTAGATACATTTTCTCATGTTATTTTAGCTTCAACAAAAACTGGAAAAAGCCTACAAGGACGTGGTACAACATTTATTCTTTTGCTTTTCACAGCTAGGTTTGCCAGAGCAACTGAAAACCAACAACGGTCCTGCGTATACATCTAAATCTTTCCAGCAATTTTACTCCCAATTTAATATTTCTCATTCCACAGAAATTCCCTACAATCCACAAGGTCAAGTCATAGTTGAAAGAGTTCACCAAGCTTTAAAAAATCAATTAAGTTATATGAGGGTGAGTTCAAGTATAGCTCTCCTCACCACATCTTTAATCACACTTTATTTGTTATTAATCATTTAAATTTGGACTCTTCAGGCTATTAAGCTATGGCTAGACATTGAGATCCAGAAAAAAATATAAAACCTCTGATAAAATGGAAGTCTTCTTACAGAAAAAGGGGAGAGCCTGCTTTATTTCGTGCTCAAGTCAAACATGTTACTAATCGTAATTTTTCTTATGAAGGGCATTCCAACTCCCTCCCTATTTGTTTTTATAATAATTCTGCTTTTAATAATTACCAGACTTCTTGCTTAATGTCTACCTTTAAGTCTCTGAGT
>NW_007248009.1:0-9716 GCF_000164805.1 Carlito syrichta | reverse complement strand
CGGAGGGAGTTGGAATGCCCTTCATAAGAAAAATTATGATTAGTAACATGTTTGACTTGAGTATGAAATAAAGCAGGCCCTCTCATTTTCCTGTAAGGAGATCCTTTCATATTACCATAGGTTTAATTTTTTTATCCGGGTTCCAATGTTTAGCCATAGCTGAATTGCCTGATGAACCCAAATTTAAATGGTTTACAACAAATAAGGCATAATTTAAAATATGGTGGGGAGAACTATATTTTTTAAAGTTTGGTGAGCTCTTTCAACTATGGCTTGACCTTGTGAATAGTAGAGAATTCCTGTGGAGTGAGAAATGTTAAATTGGGAGCAAAATTGCTGGAAAAATTCAGACGTGTATGCTGGACCATTGTTAGGGAGGTCGGACATGCCTACAGTCAGGAACCCGAATAGGTGAAGTAAACTTTGGGCATAAGGGTATGGGAAGCGGTGGCTGTTAGTAAAGGGAATGGACCAAGGAAGGGCAGAATGCTCCATGCTAGCACAAATATGTAACTAAATGGTCTGTAAAAGAGTGGGGGAGGAGGGAGAGACAGTATGAAGACTAGCAGTTTCCAAAAGATGTAGTATATCTGCAATGTAATATCAGTGTTGAGATATAAACTTGAGAGAAATTTATTATGGAACAAGGAATTTTTAACAATCTTTTGTCCAAGCCACCCCCTAGAGAAGAGACCTATTAAGCCATGTGGAAACTTGAAATGGCTTTTCAAGTACATATGGGGGTGAGGGTGTGTGAGAGAGGACAAAGGAAGTGAAAACCTTTCTTATTTTGTTTACCCAGAATTTGCCTTGAACGCTTGTAATTTATTATTGTTTATTATTATTATTATTATTTAAGGAGAATATTAAAACAGACAAGTAACTAATAAAGCTAACTCTTGGGTTAAATGCCAAAAAAAAAGTGTCGTGGGATGTAGTTTTGAAGGCACTGCTATCATTGGAAAACATGATTCTCCTGAATTAAGAGGGCATGGTTTCAATAACTATTCTGTTATGCTCTAGACTTTACAAACTTCAAATGTCGACATTCACTCTGGAGGATCTCGTTGAAATGCAGATTTTGATTTTGTGGGTCTGATTCAGTGGACCCAGGCCATGTACAAAGGATCAGAAATGAGACTATTTCTGACTTTTTAATATCTCTAACAATTTCCCAGGTGATGTCCAATCTGCTGATCTGCAAACCACATATTTAATAACAAGGTTTTAGTAGATAATGTAATAAGATAATTTATTATTAATGAAATGTTTTAAGATAAAATGCCAACTGTATTTTCCCTATGACAATGGCTATGAAGATTTTCCCTATTAACCCTTTTTACTTAAGAGAATAATTGCTTCAATAAACAACCTTGAAACATCCAACCCTTTAGTTAGTCTGAATTTAATCACTATGTAAAATATGGCTCATGTAATAATTAAGAAATGATAATGTCCTGGCAGATGAGGCAAATTATGTTTAAGTTACATTTTTTTCCTTAAAAGTTCCCTTTTTTATGATTCAAATCACTTGTGACTTCCAAGATATATGTCATTGAAGGCATAGTCTGTGAGTAATGTAGAGCATGGCATCTAGCAGTCCCCTCCTAACATTCCCCTGCAGAAGCAAAGCTGCATGTATGGGAGTAAATGGGATTCTCATCTCATGTGAGCATTTCCTAGTAATGAGATAGCTCTTGGGATAATTTAACTTACCAGGAGATCCAATCTAGACAATCCTTAATTAGAATGCTATGTTTTCTAGTGCTTGTCATATTACATTTTAGCCATGCCCTGGAGTTATAAAATTGCTTCCTTATCAATTTATTTTTCATGGCACTAACATTACTTATTTGGGCTGAGGATTCAAGGGTATACTTTTAAAATGAAATGATAGAACTACAGTCATTAGCATAAATTTTTCCATAGTAGTATTTAGAATCTGTAGGCTTTTATACTCAGTTTGAAAGTTTTTCCACTGATTTTCTCATGCTTATTAATCTTTTTTGTTCTCAGTTTCCTCCCTGTCTTAATTAATTTGATATACTATATATAAAAGTTTGTGGATAAGGAAAATTTGTATGAGAAAAATTGTAACTTAAATACACAAAATAAATTCTTATTTAATTTTATAATGAATTTTATGTAAAAAAATTTTTTGTGAATTACCATCCTCCAAATACCTGTCAACATATTTTTCAAGTTTTTTCTTATTAATTTAAAGCAGAATACTTCTGTATTTTTACTTTATGTATAACTTTAAGTATTTTTGTTTTGTTTATTTTTTCCTTATGACAATTATAGGCCAGGTTTTAACTGCTGTTGCATCAAATCTTTTGCTGTCTTACGTTTTTTAGATGGTATAGGCCATTGTTTTATCTAAAACTGGCTTATTGACATGCAACCTTAACAACAATGGCCTATAGGGTAAATTTGAATAGCCAATGCCAGTTTGGTTTGTTTTTTTATTCACTCAAACAGGTTTTTGTAATTACCTGTCTGTCTTTACCAAGTCCCTTAAAGGGAACATAGCCCATCTGTAGCATTTGTGTTGAGACTTTATCACTGGGGCTACACAAAAACGTGCCCATTTGTGAAAGAATCTCTCTTCCCCATAATGTAAAGGAGATAGATGGAATAACATACGGGCAAAAAGTTTCTGAAGTCTCATTATCTGTCCAATTTAAAATCTGTGAACTTTTGGCTATTGAGGGTGTTCGACCAATGCCTATAAGTCCCGAAGGAGCCATATGAGTTTGGCCATGAGGCAGGCCAATCCTTCCCAGCAATACAAGAAACATCAATACAAGAAACATCGGCTCCTGTGTCTGACAAGCCTGCGATTTTAACTCCTTGTATAAATAAATCTTTTAGAGGTCTAGAATTAGTAACCCCTGAGCCCAAAAAGCAACATCACTAGAGCCAAATCCAGAGTCACCTCTAGGCAGGTTAGTTAAAGTTCTACCTGTTTTGGATAAGGCAAGAGCACAGCAACTAGGCTATTCTTTTGGCCTTTGTCACAGTTTTGTTAGGGGGAGCAACAAGCACCTGAATTTCTCTTGTGTAATCCGAATCCACCACTCCATAAATAATGGAAATTCTTTGTAAAGACAAGGAACTTGTACCTAATATAATGTCCACTATTCCTTCCGGGAGAGGGCCCTTTACTCCCATAGGAATTGGGGTCACCGGAACATCCAGAGTTAATATTGTAGTGGTGGAGGAACACAAGTCCAGTCCTGTACTCCCAGGGGTGGCTCGGATGAGTTCTGCGATGGAGCAAAAGGAATGAACGGGTTCATGGTGGAAGCTGCGCCCCTACTGTCATGTGGGGCCGGGGTGGCTTGCTGTTGATTTAAAGGAGTGCCGTTTTTATGAAATTTAGATAGGCATTTTCTAGCCCAATGAAAGTCTTTTTGGTATTTGAGACACAAGGTTTTTGGTCGAGTAGCCCCAGTAAATGGCAATAGTGTGCCGTGTAAGCCGTCCATACCTTCCTCGCCGGACAATTTTTGTTAATGTGTCTGACTTGACCACAGTTAAAGCAAGACTGTAATGAGATATTCTTTTGCTTTATTACTTATATACTTTTACTTATATTACTTATATATTGTTTATATTGCTTATATATACTACTTATATTATTTATATTATTTATATATTGCTTATATATATAGCTTACATGTTTATATATTGTTTATATTACTTATATTACTTATTTTACTTATATTACTTATATTACATACACGTTACTTATATACTTTTGCTTATATTACTTATATTACTCATATTACTTATATATTTTTGCTTATTATTGTTTGAGTTCCCTGCATTTCTATAAGAAAAGGAAAAGTGTAACTAAGTTCAGGCTTTATTTCAGTATTCTCAACTTTTAAAGGAAAACCTTAGAAAGAGGTGTAGTAAGAGATAACGTTAAGGTTAGCGGGGCAATTTCTACTAATGTACCCGATTTGTCCACACACATAACATGATTGCACTAAAACATTTTTTTGTTGTTTGTTTGTTTGTTTACCTGCGCCCTGCATACCTTGAGTGATCTGTGAAAAGGTTTCTCCCTTCAATGCTGCGGCCAAAGCCATCCCTTGCATGATAGCTGGGCTTACGTCTGCACAGTGATTAACAGCCGTAGTGAGTGTGGAAACAAAGTCTTCATAACTTTCCTCGGCCTTATGTCTTATATCGGATAAGGAAGAAGTCTGAGCAGTGTCTGCCGGTAATTTTTTCCACGCAGTGACAGTACAATGATTTATCTGAAGCAAAACATCTTTGGGTAGAGAAATTTGATTGGCCATTTGGGTATACATACCAGTCCCGGAGAGCATATCATGAGAAATAATGAATGACCCAGCAGGTCGATTTAAATTCTGGTCCATTTGAATTTTAACTTGATCTTCATACTTGGTTCTCCACAGCAAATAAGCACCTCTGGACAAACAGCTTTTGGTTAATTGCTGCCAATCTGCAAGAGTCATCCATCGAGAGGCAAATTGATCTAAAATAGTAATTGTATAAGGTGCAAGAGGACCATACTTTGAGCTTGCCTCCCGTAACTCTCCTACCAATTTGAATGCCAATGCTTCCCAGTAAACTCAATCCACTCCATCAGCACAAGGATAAAATTTTATTGGGAAACAAGCTGTAAAACTAAAATCTCCTTCTTCTTCTGCTTCAGCTCTTACTGCCTGTATACCAAGAGAAAAGACAGGAGTCGCAGGGGCATTCCCGGCATTGTTAGGCAAATTTTTCAGCTTTAAGGCTTTAGCATCGAAGGGAGCAGCCTGTGGGAGGGAAGGCACAGGGTTAGGAGAACTGATATGATACCTAGCAGTTTTTGTCGTGGGTTCAGTTTCATCTTGTGGAGATAATTTATCATTGTCATTATAATCCAGGGGAATCGAGGCTGTTGCGAAGAGAAAAGTTCCTTCATCATCATCGTTAGTGGCCTTTGGGAACGAAATTTCTTATAATAATGCTGTGGATTTAAGGCATTTTTAATTAACATTGTTCCTGTACAAAATGTAGAAAACAAGCTAGATTAGAAGAATAAACTTTAGTTTCATGCTTAGAAAGAGTATTCATTAGAATGCTGATGAATATTTTTCATTCTTTAGAATCGCTCTGGCCCATGATTAGATCACGGCTCTGGCGTCAAAAAACCAATCCTTATTCTTCTCACTCTGCCTGTCTCTACAGAGGGGCCTGCAGTACCCTGGGTAAGATCCTAGCCACCCTGAAACGAGAAAAAAGCTTATCTTTCCAGGGCCCCACGTTGGGCGCTATTTTGCGGGGGGCCAGCCCCTGCAAGTTTTGGGGAGTCCCTTGGAAGATGTGGTGGCGTCAGCGAATCTGTAGGGATAGATATTAAAAGAAAGAAAGATGGAAGGATAGATATAAAGAGGAAGAAAGAGAAAGAAAGAAAGTGGACAACTGTTCAGTGACATGAGCAGAAGCAGTTTATTGAAAGTTACAGCAGGTATTTATCCCCAAATTTTAGACAGGCAGTCTCACAAGTCTTTCACGTGAACACAAAGCCAGGTGCGGGGGGGCATCCCCTACCCACCAGATGCTTAGGTGTGAGGAGGAACAAACCCCAAGATTGTCTCATTGTTCCCTTTGCTAGTTAATGTTTTTCAAAAGCAGTGTAACAATCCTTACTAGTCTAATGATGTTCTGATAATCAATAACTTTTAAAGCTCACTCAATACCCATGATGACTAAATTAAACTCTACCACTTATATAATGCTACGGAAGTTCTTAATTATAGCTTAAGCCAATTTCCTAAAGAATGTGGCCCAGTCCAAAGATTACACTGGGCCCTACAGGATGTGGCCCAGTCCAAGGTCCACGGTGGGCCACCTTTTGGAACAATAGACTACAATCTCTTAACAAAATGGCTATTCCAAAGTCTTATATGTCTATCCTAATTTCTATGAAAGTTTTTCAATTCTTAATTCTAATATATAAAGTTGATTAGCAGCAGCAAAGCTTTTAAAACCTAAATGTAAATTGTAAATGTACTAAGGCAAAAACTTTGACAGTAGAAAGTGGAGATGATGAAAATTTTTAAAGTTAACTATATTCTTATTAAACATAAAAATATTATGATTGATTATGTATGAACTAACATGATTTGTAGCATGACCTATTTTACAATATCTTTTATGAATAAAATAAATTCAATTTCTATAATAGGTAGAAAAGCGACCTTATACTAATTGTAGCTAAAGTCGGCCCAAAAGAATGCAGCCCAGTCCAAAGTATACGCTGGGCTCTCAGGAATGTGGCCCAGCCCAAACTCTGTGCGGGGCCACTCTTGAAAATCATCTTTACCATTGAAAAGCTGTAAACAGCTCTCCCTAAGCATATACTAATTTTATAAATATTTTTTTAAATCTTATAAAGAAGCTGGTACCATATAAAAGGCTCCCAAATGTGACCTGAGTTTGAATTATATCTAATACCTAAGCCGATACCGCAGTTTATGAGAAACAGGAACAATGGGTTTCTAGAGTGAGCCATGCCTGTCACAGTCACAGAGCCTTCAGCTTAGGCCAGCAGAGTTCCTTTAGGTTATTCTTGTGCTGCATGGCAAAAGGGGGAGGAAAATGGGGTCTATGGCTCTCGAACACGTCCTAGCGGTCTCGAGGTCCACAGCCCTCCCTGATCCCTAACGCTCAGTGGGCCTCCGTGGCCGGCTCCCAACAGATGGTGACCCAGTGACAGTTTCTCTTCTGTGGTGGGTGTCCCAGTGACTAGTCCTGATGTGATGGGATCCCCATTGAATGACCCTCCTCTAGAATGGGTATCTTATAACAAGCACTCCTTTGTCATTGTTGTCACAGTGACTAGCCTTCTCTGTCATTGGAGTTGCAATAATCGCCCCCTCTTTTCTGATCAGTGCTCCAGTGACTTTACCTCCTCCATCATGGGTAAACTAGAGTGTATCCCTCTTTTATCATAGGAGTTCCAATGACTGGTTCTTCTTTATGATGTACGCCCAAGTGACTAACCCTCATCTGTGATTGGTGCACCAGTGACTGGACCTCCTCTTAATGGGTCTCACAGTGAATAGTATTCCTTTGAGATAAATGCTTCAGTGATCAGATATCCTCTGAGATAGGTGACTCAGTGACAGGTCTTCCTCTCTGATTGGAACACCAGAGACTGAGCTTCCTCTTAACGAATGCTCCAGTGACTTGCCCTTCTATGTAATAGGTGTCACAGTGAGTGGCCCTCTTCTTTCTTGTGTGCCTGTGTGACTGATTCTTCTTTAGGTTAAGTGCACCAATGCCTGGATATTCTCTGTGACAGGTGCCCTGATGACTGGTTATTCCTTGAGTTGGTTTTCCTAGTGACTAGCTCTCATCTCTGATGTGTTCTTCTCTGTGTAGCCCTTTTCTGTGATGTTTGCCACAGTGACCAACCCTCCTGTTTAATGTGTGCTCCAATGACTGGCACAATTCTGTGATGGATGCTCCAATGGCTAAGCTTCTTCTGTGATGAAAGCCCCATTGAGTTGTCCTCTTTGTAATTGGTGTCCCAGTCACTGGCCATCATTTATAATTAATTTCCTACTGAGTATGCCCTCTCCCAAATTTGAATTCCAGTAACAGGTTCTCATGTGCCATGGTGGCCCCATTGACTAGATCTCCTCCATAATGGGGTTCACAATGCCTGGCTCTCTTCTGTGATGGATAACACAATGACTGGTAATATTCTGTGATGAGTGACCCAGTGTCAGCCCTTCCTCTGTGATTGGTGGACCAATGACTGGGACTCTTCCTTAATGGGTGCCCTAGTGACTTGCCCTCTTTCATTATGGGATTATTGGTGCCACTGTGACTGAATCTCTTCTGTAATTGGTGCCTAATGTATGAGACATTCTCCAAAATGTTGGTCCACGTGACTAGCCCTCTTCTGTAATAGGTCTGCCCCTTACTGGGCCTGTTTCATAATAAGTGCCCCAGTTAATGGTCCTTCTTCAAGATGGGTGTTTCAGTGACTGGGCCTCCTCCATAATGTATGCACAAGTGTCTGAGTCCCCTCCGAGTTTTTTGGCTCAGTGACTAACCTTCATATCTGATGGTTGACTAGCCCTCGTATATGATGAGTGTCAGAGTGATGATATCTCATCCTTAAAAGGTGCCCCAGTGACTGATCATTCTCTGTGATAGATGCCCCAGTGACTAGCCCTCTTCTGTAATGTGTTCCCAAGTCACTGAACCTCCTCCAAAATTGGTGCCCCAATAACTAGCTCTTGTCTGTGGTGGGTGCCACAATTTCCTGATCCTCCATTATGGGTGCTCCTTGACCATCCCTCTTCTGTGATAGGTGTCCCAGTGATTAGGTATTCTCCATAGTAGGTGCTGTATTGACTGGGATTCCTCTGTGATTGGTGCCCAGTGATTGGCCCTCCTCCAAATTGAACGTCCCAGCGAATATTTCTTCTCTGTGATGGGTGTTCAAGTAATTGGGCCTCCTCCTTATTGGTGTCCCAGTGACTAGCACTCCTCAGTGATGGGTGGACTAGTGACTAACTCTTCTCTGTGATAGGTGCCCCAGTGACTGGCCCTCCGTTGTGATTACTGCCACAGTGACTGGCTCACTTCTGTAAAAAAAATTATGGCAGTTACTGATCCTCTTCAGTGATGAATGTTGCAGAATCTAGATTTCCTCCATGATTGTTGCCCCAGTGATGAGTTTTCATACAAAATGTGTTCCTCAGTGATGAGCCCTACTCCATTTTGTATACATCAGACACTGGTTCTAATTGGTGATTCTTGCCCCAGTAATTTGCCCTCCTCCAAATGCGTTTCCTATTTGAGTGACTAGCCCTCCTCTGTGACGAGTAACAAAGTAACTGAGCCTCCCGAATAATGGGTCACCTTGTAGCTAACCTTCCTTCATTTTGGTTGTCCCAGTGACTGGGTCTCCTCTGTAATGGTTGTCCTAGTGACTAGCATGTATCCAAAATTGATGCCCAATTGACTCACCCTCCTCTCTGATGGGAGTCTCAGTGACTAAACTTTCTCTGTGACCGTTGCCCCAGTGACTGGGTTTCCTCTACGTTGGCACCCCAGTGACCGAATATCTTCCATTATGGGTGCACCTATGAATTTGCATCTTCTGTATTTGGTTCCCAGTGACTGACTCTCATCCATAATGGTTGCCCCAGTGACTAATCCACTTATGAGCGTCCTCCAAATTGGGTGCCCAGTAGTGACCCTCTTTGGTACTGGTGTCCAAGTGACTAGACTTTGTCCATATTGTGTACCCCAGTGAATGAGCTTCCCCTGGGATTTGTGCTCCAGTTATTGACCTTCATATATATCCTCTGTGATAGATGTCTCAGTGGCAGGGACTCCTCCATAATGGGTGCCCCAGTAACTGGGTCTCCTCTGTGATTGGTGCCCCAATGACTAGCCATGCTCAGTGATGGGTATGACAGTGACTAACCCTCTTATATGATGGTTGTCCTAGTTACTGGGTCTGTTACAAAATGGAAACCCTAGTGACTATACCTCCATGGTGATGGGTACCCCAGTTTCTAGGCCTCCTCCATAATGATGCCCAAGTGACTGGACCTCCTCCAAATTGGATGCTGCAGTGACTTGACCTCTTCTGTTATGAGTGTTCCAGGAACTTGTCCTCCTCCATATTTGGTATCCCAGGAATTAGCCCTCCTCTATGATAG